>NC_135233.1:245312111-245612111 GCF_051348905.1 Ranitomeya variabilis | reverse complement strand
CGAATCCCCCTATTTCTCTGTCCTCTGATGTGCGATCACATCAGAGGACAGAGAATTACACATCGCTTTTTCGTTTTTTTCGGTCGCCGGTAAACAGTTAATTACCGGCGATCGCAAAACAGGGGTCTGTAAAAACCGACCCCGATCATGTTCTTTGGGGTCTCTGCTACCCCCGGCAGCCGAGACCCCAAAGATCTCCCGGGTGCCGGCCGGCGCACTGCGCATGCGCCCACCATTTTTTTGCCAGAAGAAGATGGCGGCGCTCATCGGGAGCCACGAGGAGCACCGGGGGAGACAGGTGAGTATCGGGGGGCTATCGGGGACCCCATTTCTCTGTCCTCTGATGTTCGATCACATCGGAGGACAGAGAAATTAAATGGGAAATCGCGTTTTTTTTTTGACCGCCGGTAAACGGTTAATTACCGGCAATCGCAACTCGGGGGTCGGTAAAAAAAACCCCGAATCATGTTCTCTGGGGTCTCCGCTACCCCCGGTAACCGAGACCCCGAGAAAATCCGACTCTGGGGGGCGCTATTCACTTTTTACACAGCGCCGTTAATTAACGGCGCTGTGGTTTAAGTACCCTTAGCGGCCGCCGTTAAAAGGCGTATCGGCGGTCGTTAAGGGGTTAATTATGTAAAAATCATACAATGTGATTTTTTTTTTTTAAGATTCTGTCTCTCACAGTTGAAGTGTACCTACGATGAAAATTACAGACCTCTCCATTCTTTGTAGGTGGTAAAATGTGCAAAATCGGCAGTGTATCAAATTCTTATTTTCCCCACTGTGTTAAAGAGGTGAAATTCATAAACCCTTACTCCAATTAGGGTGTGAATACCCTCAAATTAAAGCAGAGTCTGCACTTTAAGCCCAAATTGATTATATAACTATCTTGAATATGAATATGTTTTGGTAAACAGCTAAAATGTCAGCACTTGTGTCACTGTGCAAACATTTCAGGACCTAACTATATATGTATATATATATATATATATATATATATATATATATATATATATATATATATATATATGATTCATGATTGCAAACATAACACCACGTGTAAAAAAGCTGAAGTAAAAAAGATGGCTTCTACAAATGGATAATGATCCTAAACACACGTCAAAATCCACAATAGACGGCCTCAAAAGGCGCAAGCTGAAGGTTTTACAATGGCCCTTACAGTCCCCTGATATGAACATCATTGAAAATCTGTTGCAGACCTGTTGTAGACCTCAAAATAGCAGAGGATGCAAGACGACCCAGGAATTTCACAGAACTGTAAGATCTTTCCAAGGAACAATGGATGAAAATCTCTCAAACAAGGATTTGGCTACAAAAAGCATTTACAAGCTGTGATACTTTCAAAAGGGTTGCTACGAGGTACTAACCATGCAGGGTGCCCAAACTTTTGCATCGGCCCATTTTACATTTTGTAATTTTTAAAATGTAAAAGATGGAAGTGTATATATATATATATATATATATATATATATATATATATATATATATATATATATATATATATATATATATATATATATATATATATATATATTATATGTATACATACACACACACACACACACACACACACACACACACACACACATACACCCACACAGCTCTGGCAAAAATTAAGGCACCACTAAAAAATGTTCAGTGTCTTTTCTCTTTATAGGTATATTTTACACCCAGGAGCTCTGCTAATGCAGTCACTCCTGTCTGTAAAACTTGGTGAATGAATGGAATGCAGGGGAATGTCCTGTAGTTACCTTGAGTCGCGGTGATGCGCCCTCTGCTGGATGTCCTCATATGAACTCGAGCCTGGGAATTTTTCCCACGCTCAAGTTCATATGAGGACATCCAGCAGAGGGCGCATCACCGTGACTCAAGGTAACTACAGGACATTCCCCTGCTTTCCATTCATTCCCTGGGGTTTTACAGCCATAAGCAGAGCTCCTGGGTGTAAAATGATTTAACCCCTTCAGATGGATTTACATCGTGGGACGTGACCTGAACGACGGAAGGTATGGGATATTGTTGTTTTTTTATTTTTCCTTTTTTACAGAACGAGGGTCTTCAGGTGGATTAAGAGTCTAATAAAATATTAAAACACCCTGTGTCTTTATTTCATTAAAGTACTTTGTAATAATGTGTGTGTGTTTTATTAACCATTTCATACTATTGGATTAATAATGGATATGTGTCATAATTGACGCCACTCCATTATTAATCTGGCTTAATGTCATCGTACAATAGCAAGGTGACATTAACCCTTCATTACCCCATATCCCACCGCTACACGGGAGTGGGAAGAGAGTGGCCAATTGCCAGAATAGGCGCATCTTACAGATGTGCCTTTTCTGGGGTGGCTGGGGGCAGATGTTTGTAGCCAGGGGGGGCCAATAACCATGGACCCTCTCTAGGCTATTAAATCTGCCCTCAGTCACTGGCTTTACCACTCTGGCGGAGAAAATTGCGCGGGAGCCCACACCAATTTTTTCAGCGATTTAACCCTTTAATTTAATAGCTAGAGGGCCCAAATTTTGCACATACACACTACTAACATTAGTAGTGTGGAATATGCAAAAAAAAAGGGATATGAGATGGTTTACTGTATGTAAACCATGTCTCATATCATGTTGGGTTTGGGAAGGAGATAGCAAAAGCCGGCAATTGAATTACCGGCTTTTATGCTATCTAGCGCTGAATTAAATATATATATATATATATATATATATATATATATATAGATAGATAGATAGATAGATAGATAGATAGATAGATAGATAGATACTGTATATATGTTTTAACGAACATTTGAGCACATAAATCCATTAGATGTCGGTTTTGCAAGCCTGCGAGAAAATATCGCAGTACGGATGCCATACGGATTACATACGGAGGATGCCATGCGCAAAATACGCTGCCACACCCTGCCTACGGATGACATACGGATCACTATTTTGGGAACATTTCTGTGTATTACGGCCGTAAAAAATGGACCGTATTTTCATACGCTGAATGTGACGCCGGCCTTAGAAATACCAGTGCCTCAAAAGAGAACTGGAGAAGATGTGGAAGGTGAAGGCAACAGTGATTCCAATGGTGATAGGCGCACTTGGAACAGAGACCCCTAAGTTGGGAAAATGGCTACTACAGATCTCAGGAGCAACATCTGAACTCTCTGTCCAGAAAAGCGCAGTGCTGGGAACAACTAAGATCCTGGGCAGAACCATCAAACTCCAAGGCCTCTGGTAACGGACCTGAGAATGAGAAAGGACAAAAAAAGACCACCCCCATTGGGGGAAGAGAAGGAAGTTTTTCTTTAATATATTATAGTGTGTCCGTAAAGTCATGGTGCACTTTTGACCAGTCACAGGATCTATTTATAGTTTACATTTTGGCGCTGTTTCTCTGACCCAATCATATCAGACCTGTTCATGAGGACAGATAACAAGAACCAATCAAACAACACAAACTCATTTAAGCTGTTGCTGAGCCCCCAGTCAGATTAACCCCTGATAAACTGAACTCTGATTAATACACTGCCAGGTCTGTGACATCATGCAACCACAAGCTTATGCCAGCTGTGTGGTTTTCCATGCCAGTCGAGATGTGGACAGTACAGAGGAAAGTTCAGTGTGTTCTGTGGCTCGCTAAATTTGAATACGTGACCAAAGTACTATGTGAATATCGGCGTGTTTATAACGAAGCACCACCACATAGGAATAACATTACTTGGTGGGATAAGCAGTTGAAGGAAACCGGCAGTTTGGTGGAGAGACTCCGTTCTGGTAGGCCATCAGTCAGTGACGAGTTTGTAGAGGCTATACGGGATAGCTACCTAAGGAGCCCTAAAAATCTGTGCATGCGTGTGCTCGACAATTACACCTAAGACTACAGTTCATAAGGTGTTAAAGAAACGTCTGTGTTTTACAGGGTACAAATTGCGGCAGTTGCACGCTACCAAAGCGGCGGATAGACCCAATCGATGCGTGTTTGCTACAGATATGCATGAGATCGACAATGATGCAAGATTTTTGCAGAAGATTGTGTTTAGTGATGAGGGGACCTTCCACAACTGTTATGATCCTTAGTGGTTGAGGATCACAAATTACTCCAGCTAAGTAACAAACATAGGACAAGCTCTAGGGAGGTGGCAAACTGGACTGACCGCAAATCTGAACCTATCCAAACACACTAGAAGTAGCCGGTGAACGTGCCTAAAAATCCTAGACGTCTCGAGCCAGCCTGAGGAACTAACTACCCCTAGAGAGAAAGAAAGACCTCTCTTGCCTCCAGAGAAATAATCCCCAAAGATATAGAAGCCCCCAACAAATAATAACGGTGAGGTAAGAGGAAGGCACATACACAGGGGTGAAAGCAGATTCAGCAAATGAGGCCCACTAATACTAGATAGCAGAAAATAGAAAAGGGAATCTATGCGGTCAGTAAAAAACCCTTACAAAATATCCACTCAGAGATTTCAAGAACCCCCACACCAACTAACGGTGTGGGGGGAGAAACTCAGTCCCCTAGAGCAACCAGCAAGCGAGGAAATCACATTTTAGCGAGCTGGACTAAAAACATTATGAACACTGATAATCAACAAATGATCAAACAAAAACTTAGCTTGTCTTGGAGAGACTGGGAGCAAGGTAGACACAAGGAATCTGAAGAGCACTGAATACATTGATAGCAGGCAAGGAACTGAGTATCCAGGTGAGCTAAATAGGAAACCAACCAAGGATAACGAACCAGCTGATGCTGCCAACCTGCAGAAAGACAACACTACACAGTACCGCTTGTGACCACTAGAGGGAGCCCAAAAATAGAGTTCACAACAGTACCCCCCCCTTGAGGAGGGGTCACCGAACCCTCATCAAGACCCCCAGGGCGATCAGGATGAGCCGCGTGGAAGGCACGAACCAAATCGGCCGCATGAACATCAGAGGCGACAACCCAGGAATTATCCTCCTGACCATAGCCTTCCACTTAACCAAATACTGAAGCCTCCGTCTAGAGATACGAGAATCCAAAATCTTCTCCACCACGTACTCCAATTCGCCCTCGACCAGCACCGGAGCAGGAGGCTCAACAGAAGGAACCACAGGTACCACATACCTCCGCAACAAAGACCTATGGAACACATTATGAATGGCAAACGATGCTGGGAGATCCAAACGAAAAGACCGGGTTAAGGATTTCCAAGATCTTATAAGGACCGATGAAGCGAGGCTGGAATTTAGGAGAGGAGACCTTCATAGGAACATACCGAGAAGACAGCCACACCAAATCCCCAACACGAAGTCGGGGACCCACACCGCGGCGGCGGTTGGCAAAGCGCTGAGCCTTCTCCTGTGACAACCTCAAATTGTCCACCACATGGTTCCAAATCTGCTGCAACCTATCCACCACAGAATCCACCCCAGGACAGTCAGAAGGCTCAACCTGACCCGAGGAAAAACGAGGATGGAAACCAGAATTGCAGAAAAAAGGCGAAACCAAAGTAGCAGAACTAGCCCGATTATTAAGGGCAAACTCGGCCAATGGCAAAAAAGTCACCCAATCATCCTGATCAGCAGAAACAAAACATCTCAAATAAGTTTCCAACGTCTGATTAGTTCGCTCGGTTTGGCCATTAGTCTGAGGATGGAAGGCTGACGAAAAAGACAAATCAATGCCCATTTTAGTACAAAAAGTCCGCCAAAACCTGGACACAAACTGGGATCCTCTATCAGACACAATATTTTCAGGAATGCCGTGCAAGCGAACCACATTCTGAAAAAATAGAGGAACCAAATCGGAGGAAGAAGGCAACTTAGGCAAGGGCACCAAATGGACCATCTTGGAAAAACGATCACACACCACCCAGATGACAGACATTTTCTGAGATACTGGAAGATCCGAAATAAAATCCATGGAAATGTGCGTCCAAGGCCTTTTCGGAACAGGCAAAGGCAAAAGCAAACCGCTGGCACGAGAACAGCAAGGCTTAGCCCGAGCACAAATCCCACAAGACTGCACAAAGGAATGCACATCCCGCGACAAGGAAGGCCACCAGAAGGACCTAGCCACCAAATCTCTGGTACCAAAAATCCCAGGATGACCCGCCAACACCGAAGAATGAACCTCGGAAATAACTCTGCTGGTCCATCTATCCGGGACAAACAGTCTCTCTGGTGGACAACGGTCAGGTCTATCCGCCTGAAAGTTCTGCAGCACTCGTCGTAAATCTGGGGAAATGGCAGACAAAATCACTCCCTCTCTGAGAATACCAGCCGGCTCAGAAACTCCCGGAGAGTCAGGCACAAAACTCCTAGAAAGTGCATCAGCTTTCACGTTCTTCGAACCAGGCAGGTATGAGACCACGAAGTTGAAACGGGAGAAAAACAACGACCAACGAGCCTGTCTAGGATTCAGGCGCTTGGCAGATTCAAGGTAAATCAGATTTTTGTGATCAGTCAAGACCACCACACGATGTTTAGCTCCTTCGAGCCAATGTCGCCACTCCTCAAATGCCCACTTCATAGCCAACAACTCCCGATTACCAACATCATAATTCCGCTCGGCAGGCGAAAACTTTATTCAAAAGAAAGCACATGGCTTCATCACAGAGCCATCAGAGCTTCTCTGCGACAAAACAGCCCCTGCTCCAATCTCAGAAGCATCAACCTCGACCTGGAAGGGGAGAGAGACATCTGGCTGACATAAGACTGGAGCTGAAGAAAACCGGAGCTTCAGCTCCCGAAAGGCCTCCACGGCCGCAGGAGACCAATTAGTCACATCAGAACCCTTCTTGGTCAAATCCGTCAAAGGTTTAACCACGCTAGAAAACTTAGCGATGAAACGACGGTAAAAATTAGCAAAACCCAAGAACTTCTGAAGACACTTAACAGACGTGGGCTGAGTCCAGTCATGAATAGCCTGGACCTTGACTGGGTCCATCTCCACAGTAGAAGGAGAAAAAATAAAACCCAAAAAGGAGACCTTCTGTATTCCGAAGAGGCATTTTGAGCCCTTCACAAATAAAGCATTAGCACGCAGGACCTGAAACACCATCCTGACCTGCTTCACATGGGACTCCCAATCATCAGAAAAGACCAAAATATCATCCAGATAAACAATCATAAATTTATCCAGATATTCTCGGAAGATGTCATGCATGAAGGACTGAAACACAGAAGGAGCATTAGAGAGTCCAAAAGGCATCACTAAGTACTCAAAATGGCCTTCGGGCATATTAAATGCTGTTTTCCATTCATCTCCCTGCTTAATGCGCACAAGGTTATACGCACCACGGAGATCTATCTTGGTGAACCAACTGGCACCCTTAATCCGAGCAAACAAATCAGACAATAGTGGCAAAGGATACTGAAATTTGACTGTGATTTTATTCAGAAGACGATAACACAGGTCAACAAAAAAAAATTTTTTTTCTGGTGTCCAAAATATTTTAATGAATTTGGGGTATTTTTGGGGTGCTGATTCTGAATATGTCATCAGTTTTGCCAGATTGGCTCAAGTTTTTGAGATTTTTGGTATCTTATTTATAGCACTTGTTGGTAAATGCGACGCATCATCTCATTAATTTCTTTGGATTAGTACTTGAACTGAGCAGTTCTCAATATAGTTTTGTGTTAATTAGTGTTCTAAAAGTTTGTTCATAGCTTGATTTTTGCACTAACTTTATGTTGTTGTCTGTTTTCCAGTGAAAAGCATGAACTCATCAAGAAGAAGTTGTCTTAACGATCCAGACTCATTCTGTTACATTTGTGGTGAATACACACTGCCAAAACATAGAAGAAACATAACAGACTTCGTAAAAAAAGTGTATTTTGCCTATTTTGGGGTTATGCTTGGGGACCAAGACAAGTTTTGGGCACCACACATAGTGTGCAAAGCATGTATCGAATTATTACGAAAATGGAGCAAAGGACAAAGAAAAAGCTTCAAATTTGGTGTTCCAATGGTGTGGAGAGAGCCAAAAAATCATCATGATGACTGTTATTTCTGTGCAGTGCAAGTGCAAGGATTCAATAAGCATAAGAAACGAAAATGGGAGTAACATGGAATCTGCAAGAAGGCCTGTCCCTCATTGTGAAGATGTGCCTGTACCTGTGTTTACCATAAATAACAGTCATCATGATGATTTTTTGGCTCTCTCCACACCATTGGAACACCAAATTTGAAGCTTTTTCTTTGTCCTTTGCTCCATTTTCGTAATAATTCGATACATGCTTTGCACACTATGTGTGGTGCCCAAAACTTGTCTTGGTCCCCAAGCAAAACCCCAAAATAGGCAAAATACACTTTTTTTACGAAGTCTGTTATGTTTCTTCTATGTTTTGGCAGTGTGTATTCACCACAAATGTAACAGAATGAGTCTGGATCGTTAAGACAACTTCTTCTTGATGAGTTCATGCTTTTCACTGGAAAACAGACAACAACATAAAGTTAGTGCAAAAATCAAGCTATGAACAAACTTTTAGAACACTAATTAACACAAAACTATATTGAGAACTGCTCAGTTCAAGTACTAATCCAAAGAAATTAATGAGATGATGCGTCGCATTTACCAACAAGTGCTATAAATAAGATACCAAAAATCTCAAAAACTTGAGCCAATCTGGCAAAACTGATGACATATTCAGAATCAGCACCCCAAAAATACCCTAAATTCGATGAAATATCTTTGGCACCAAAAATGCTGTTGACCAGTGTAATCTATACAAGGTCTCAAAGAACCGTCCTTCTTGGCCACAAAAAAAAAAATCCTGCACCAAGAGGGGAAGAGGATGGGCGAATATGTCCCTTCTCCAAAGACTCCTTTATATAACTCAGCATCGCGGCATGCTCTGGTATAGACAAATTAAAAAGTCGTCCCTTAGGGAATTTACTACCAGGAATTAAATTTATAGCACAGTCACAATCCCTATGAGGAGGCAGGGCACAGGACCTGGGCTCATCAAATACATCCTGGTAGTCAGACAAAAACTCAGGGACCTCAGAAGGAGTGGAAGAAGCAATAGACACCAACGGAGTATCGCCATGAATTCCCTGACAACCCCAACTTGACACAGACATAGCTTTCCAATCTAAAACTGGATTATGAGCTTGCAGCCATGGTAGACCCAAAACGACAACATCATGCAAATTATGCAGAACAAGGAAGCGAATCACCTCCTGATGTACGGGAGTCATGCACATGGTCATTTGCGTCCAATACTGAGGCTTATTCTCAGCCAATGGCGTAGCATCAATTCCCCTCAGAGGAATAGGAAATTCCAAAGGCTCCAGGACAAAACCACAGCGTCTGGCAAACGACAAATCCATCAGATTCAGGGCAGCACCCGAATCCACAAAAGCCATAACCGGGTAGGACGACAAAGAACAAATCAAAGTAACAGACAAAATAAATTTAGGCTGTATAGTACCAATGGTGACAGGTTTAGCAATTTTTTTTAAGCGTTTAGAGCATGCTGAGATAACATGAGTAGAATCACCACAGTAAAAGCACAACCCATTTTGACGTCTATGACTTTGTCGCTCAATTCTGGTCAGAGTTCGGTCACATTGCATAGACTCAGGTCTCTGTTCAGAAAATACCGCCAAAGGATGAGCAGATTTGCGCTCCCGCAAACGCCGATCAACCTGAATGGCTAAAGCCATAGAATCACTCAGACTTGCAGGGGTGGGAAACCCCACCATAACATTCTTAACGGCCTCAGAAAGACCTTCTCTGAAATTTGCAGCCAGGGCACACTCATTCCATTGAGTAAGCACCGACCATTTCCGAAATTTTTGACAATACACCTCTGCTTCATCCTGACCCTGAGAGATAGCCAGCAACACTTTTTCTGCCTGATTCTCAAGATTAGGCTCCTCATAAAGCAGTCCAAGAGCCAGAAAAAATGCATCTACATTAAGCAATGCAGGATCTCCTGGCGCCAGAGAGAAAGCCCAATCTTGAGGGTCGCCACGCAACAAGGAGATAACAATTTTAACTTGCTGAGCGGAATCACCAGAGGAACGAGGTCTCAGAGACAGAAATAACTTACAATTATTCTTAAAATTTAGAAACCTAGATCTATCTCCAGAAAACAACTCAGGAATGGGTATCTTTGGTTCTGACATAGGGCTATGAATAACAAAATCCTGAATACTTTGCACCCGTGCAGTAAGATGATCCACACTAGAAGTCAGAGTCTGAACATTCATGTCTGCAGCTGAGCTCAAAACCACCCAGAGTTCAAGGGGATGAAAGAAGCTAAACAGACTGCAGCAAAGGAAAAGCGGGAGGAAAAAAAAGTACTCAGGTCTTCTTTTTATCCCACTTCTGCGATGCATTAAACACTTTTTGGCCTGCTATACTGTTATGATCCTTAGTGGTTGAGGATCACAAATTACTCCAGCTAAGTAACAAACATAGGACAAGCTCTAGGGAGGTGGCAAACTGGACTGACCGCAAATCTGAACCTATCCAAACACACTAGAAGTAGCCGGTGAACGTGCCTAAAAATCCTAGACGTCTCGAGCCAGCCTGAGGAACTAACTACCCCTAGAGAGAAAGAAAGACCTCTCTTGCCTCCAGAGAAATAATCCCCAAAGATATAGAAGCCCCCAACAAATAATAACGGTGAGGTAAGAGGAAGGCACATACACAGGGGTGAAAGCAGATTCAGCAAATGAGGCCCACTAATACTAGATAGCAGAAAATAGAAAAGGGAATCTATGCGGTCAGTAAAAAACCCTTACAAAATATCCACTCAGAGATTCAAGAACCCCCACACCAACTAACGGTGTGGGGGGAGAAACTCAGTCCCCTAGAGCAACCAGCAAGCGAGGAAATCACATTTTAGCGAGCTGGACTAAAAACATTATGAACACTGATAATCAACAAATGATCAAACAAAAACTTAGCTTGTCTTGGAGAGACTGGGAGCAAGGTAGACACAAGGAATCTGAAGAGCACTGAATACATTGAAAGCAGGCAAGGAACTGAGTATCCAGGTGAGCTAAATAGGAAACCAACCAAGGATAACGAACCAGCTGATGCTGCCAACCTGCAGAAAGACAACACTACACAGTACCGCTTGTGACCACTAGAGGGAGCCCAAAATAGAGTTCACAACACATAACGTCCGAATATAGGCTGCTGAACATCCTCATGCCCACGTTGAGTACGAACATAACACCCCTAAAGTGAACGTGTGGTGTGGCCTGATGCATAATAAGGCGATAGGCCCATTTTCTTTCGCGGAGTGGTCTGTGCTGGCAAACACGTATCTTGACATGTTGGAATTGTATGCAGTGCCACAATTTCCAGAAGGTGTCATCTTTCAACAGGACGGCACTCCTCCACACTACGCCACCATTTTTCGTGAGTTTCTCGATAGAAGTTTCTCCCTTTATGCCTCCAAATTGCTGGAGCAACACATCCATCTTGAACTGTCCTCTCACCTCTCCTCCTGCTCCATCTTTGATCGATTACAATCTGGCTTCCGTTCCCATCACTCAACTGAAACTGCCCTAACTAAAGTCACCAATGACCTACTAACTGCCAGGAACAAGCGACACTACTCTGTCCTCCTTCTCCTGGACCTGTCTTCTGCCTTTGACACTGTGGACCACTCCCTTCTGCTACAAATCCTCTCATCTCTTGGCATCACAGACTTGGCCCTTTCCTGGATCTCATCATATCTGACAGATCGGACATTCAGTGTCTCCCTCCGCCACACCACCTCCTCACCTCGCCCCTTGTCAGTCGGTGTTCCTCAAGGCTCTGTTCTAGGACCCCTACTCTTCTCCATCTACACCTTCGGTCTGGGACAGCTCATAGAATCCCACGGTATGCAGTACCATCTCTATGCTGATGACACGCAGATCTACCTATCCGGACCTGACCTCACCTCCTTACTTACCAAAATCCCGCACTGTCTGTCTGCTATTTCAGCCTTCTTTTCTGCTCGTTCTACAACTGAACATGGACAAAACAGAATTCATCATCTTTCCCCCATCTCACTCTACCCCTCCACCAGACCTATCCATCAATGTCAATGGCTGCTCACTTTCCCCAGTCCCACACGCCCGGTGCCTCGGGGTGATCCTCGACTCTGCCCTCTCTTTCAAGCCACATATCCAAGCCCTTGCCTCCTCCTGCCGCCTCAAACTCAAAAAAATTTCCCGGATCCGCGCATTCCTTGACCGTGACACCACAAAAACACTAGTGCATGCCCTTATCATCTCCCGCCTCGACTACTGCAACCTCCTACTCTCTGGACTCCCCTCTAGCACCACTCCAATCAATCCTACACTCTGCTGCTCGACTAATCTACCTGTCTCCCCGCTATTCCCCAGCCTCTCCCCTATGCCAAGCCCTTCACTGGCTTCCTATTGCCCAGAGACTCCAGTTCAAAACCCTCACAATGACCTACAAAGCCATCCACAACCTATCTCCTCCATACATCTGTGACATGATCTCCCGGTACCTACCAACACGCAACCTCCGATCCTCTCAAGACCTCCTTCTCTACTCCCCTCTCATCTCTTCTTCCCACAACCGCATCCAAGACTTCTCCCGTGCTTCCCCCATACTCTGGAACTCTCTACCCCAGCACATCAGACTCTCGCCTACCATAGAAACTTTAAAAAAGAACCTGAAGACTCACCTCTTCCGACAAGCCTACAGCCTGCAGTGATCCTGAACCTACTGAACCGCCGCACAACCAGCTCTGCCCTCTCCTAGTGTATCATCACCCATCCCCTGCAGATTGTGAGCCCTCGCGGGCAGGATCCTCCCTCCTTATGTACCCGTGTGCCTTGTTTTTTTTTGCTCATGTCTAATGTATTTGTCTATATTTGCCCCGTATTTCACATGTAAAGCGCCATGGAATAAATGGCGCTATAAAAATAAATAATAATAATAATAATAACATTCCCCCAGTGGCGTTCTGTCAAGCCATGTCCACCACGATCCCCAGATCTGACGCCCTTAGACTTTTACTTTTGGGGTTATGTGAAGCTACATGTGTACATTGAACATATCAACGACATTAATCACTTAAAACAGAGAATCACAGACATTATTCACTCTGTTACACCAGACGTCCTTACCAGTGTGTGGCAAGAACTTCACTATCGTTTGGATGTGTGTAGGGCAGCAAATGGAGCCCAACTGCACTGAATAGGTATGAAACTGGAAGAGTTTTTCTTTTATTTGGAGCAGATTTCACGTTTCTATAGTTTTTTGTTGCTTTCCAGTGACTGGTCGAAAGTGCACCATGACTTTACAGACACACTGTATATTTCTGCCTAAAACATGAAGGAAATATGTCATCTTTAACTTCAGCCCTTTAACAGATCATCTAATCTTCAACTTGCTTAACCGTTCACAACAACAGTAATTTTGACCAGGGGTGCCCAAACTTTTACATGCATGTGTGTATATATACAGCCCTGGCAAAAAATTATGAGACATCACATTATGGGCAGCTCAATCTCCAGACCTGAACCCCATTGAAAACCTCTGGAATGTAATCAAGGGGATGATGGATAGTCACAAGCCATCAAACAAAGAACTGCTTACATTTTTGTGCCAGGAGCAGTATGAAAGACTGGTGGAAAGCATGCCAAGACGCATGAAAGCTGTGATTAAAAATCATGGTTATTCCACAAAATATTGATTTCTGAACTCTTCCGGAGTTAAAACATTAGTATTGTTGTTTCTAAATGATTATGAACTTGTTTTGTTTTCTTTGCATTATTTGAGGTCTGAAAGCACTGGAGGTTTTTTGTTTTGTTTTTTTAATTTTGACCATTTCTCCTTTTCAGAAAAAAAAACTAAATGTATTGCTTGGAAACTCGTAGACATGTTGTCAGAAGTTTATGGAATAAAAAAACAATTTACATTTAACTCAAAAATATACCTATAAAGAGAAAAATCAGACAAACTGAACATCTTGCAGTGGTCTCTTAATTTTTGCCAGAGCTGTGTATACATACACACACACACACACACACACACACACACACACACACACACACACACACACACGTGGAAATCTGCACAACTGAGAGGAGGGCCAAATTGTGAAGTCTAACGTCTAAAAAGGTGGGTTAGAACACCTCTAAAGTGTTATTTTTTGGGGTATTACCAGTATACGGCGGATCTTGTGGGGTGTCACTGATACACAGCAAATCTTATGAGGTGTTCCTGGCATAGGGCAGATCTTGTGGGGTGTTCCTGGTATACCGCAGATCTTGTGGGGTGATCCCAGTAAATGGTGGGTTTTGTATGACAAAGGTTTTAGGATATAAGGACACAAAGCGCATCATTGGATTGGCCATGCTGGCTCATCTATAGCGGAAGTGCCTACAATGGTCATATGACCATCAGAACTGGACCAAGTAGGCAAGATACTTTGGAAATGTGTTGGAAAACCTTGGTTCCTGGCATCATGAGGATGTGTCATGTTCCCTCTGTGAGCAGGTTGCGGGATGCAGTAACGGACAGAAGACAGAGCAAGAGTTAACTTGGTTTACTGGAACGGGTATACTCCACGCAGGGAAGAAGTAGGATAGAACTGGGGTTGAACAGTTGGTATACGGGATGGGGCAAAGTATATAATAGAGATAACAGTTCTCAGAGGTTAACTTAACAGTCTGACAGCTTCCTGACTTAAGAGTCCACAGTAGGTACGGTGGCGCCAACATGGTCAGCGTGGGATGGATCCGGTGTCGCCCTGTACTTGTCCTTGAGTTGGATTCCGACGGCAGTGGCTTGTCATCTGTGTCTTTAACAGAGAAAAAGGTTCCTTGGTCCAGGGTTTGCTGCACAAGGTGTAGCACAGTCCACAGCACTAACGGAGCCTAACGTGGCTCAAGAGATATACCGGGGAGTAAGAACACAGTTGTCGGTGAGTCAACCAGTCCTTCCTAAGCGGTGCACGCACGTTACTCACAAGCCCGGAGCATCTGCACCTCGCGTCACAGGAGCCAACGGGCACACAGAAAGATACTGGTCACAGTCCTTGTGAGTTACCGCAGGGAAGCACGAACGCGGGCCTGCGCTATTTCGTTGCTCAGTAGTCAGAGCACTCTCTTGTCCCTGCCTCGCGCTGTCTCTTCCCGCCAAGTTTGTCTGCTAACGCGCACGCTCAGGCTTTTTTCTAGTTGCCATGCCTCCTGCTCTGTCGTGCAAAGGTCGGTCCGGGTCTCTAAGCTTTGCCCTGGACAACAAAGAAGACAGCCCCAACAGTTCCCTGGTCCGGTCCTTCTTCTTACACATCTACCTAACATTGTACAGACCCAGAACCCCACACAGGCTGCTCACAGTAGATATGTGGCCTGGCATTGTCTTTTAGTAAAAACGCTCCTGGGACACTTTGGGAAATACCACTGGTCACATGACCAAATCATTGTAATGCTGAGCTGTTATAGTGTAATTTGTATGAAGACTAGTGGGGTCCAGCTAGCAAACATTATACCACTCAACACCATAATCCCGGGAATGAGACCAATGTGACATCCCCTCGTGAAAGTCACCGGTCTCCATCTGGAGACCACTTAGGCAACACCATAAAGAGACTTATGATTGAACATTACTGGTCCTACTACATAGATTATTGTGGGGGGTGGCATAACGAACAGTAGCAGGACCACTCAAATCTTCATTCCAGGTGCACTAACAGCTCGGCATTGCATTGATTTGGTTGTAGAACCAGTGGTGCGGCCATTTCTCCAAAGTGTCCCAGGAGACATTTGTCAACACGACAAATGTGAGCAGACAATGTGGCCTAAAAGTGCTACCATGGCTGCAGCATGTCCTATCAAGCACATCTTGGGACATCATTACTCAGGAGCTGCCAGCAGCGGATCTTGATGACTTTCGTGCCCAAGTGCACTCATCAGCAGGACGTTCCTCAGATGACCATTAATAACCTAAGCGATAGCAGCCGATGCTGTAAGTGCCGAGTCATCTGCACGTGGCACTCACACTCAACGCTGAATAAATTGAGATGTTTTGAAAAGGTTTCTATTTTTTTCAGCATTTGCAGATCAGTAACGTCTTCAACCTGCGACTTCCATAATTGCACTCCTTTTCCTTCTTGGTGTTGCAATTTCAATGTTGAAGAGGGTAGATCATTTTTTTCAATGCCAATTATTTATCATTACATCACATGAATACTTCATTTTTCTAAAATGTCCTAACACAAAATTCTGGAATTTTTAGCAGCACTTGGAGTATCCGCTTGGCAGCTGTTCCCAAGAGATCAAATATCTGCAGAGTTTAGCTGAGGCTTCTGCAACAATGAATTCCACCTAAATCTGGAAATGGCATTATTACTAAACTTTCCAGGCAGAGAAATATGTGAATTACCTAGATGAATACCTAAATAAAATTGTTAAAGTGTTTAAAGTTTTACAGCAATCCTTTTTCATGGGGTCCTCCACTTTGGACAAGCCCTTTATTTAATGTGGGTCCTCAACAATACACTGTGTGCAGAATTATTAGGCAAGTTGTATTTTAGAGGATTATTTTTATTATTGATCAACAAATATGTTCTCAATCAACCCCAAAGACTCAAATATCAAAGCTTAATATTTTTGGAAGTTGGAGTGGGGTTTTTTAGATTTGGCTATGTTAGGAGGATATCTGTTTGTGCGGTAACTATTACTGTGCAGAATTATTAGGCAACTTAATAAAAAACAAATATATTCCCATCTCACTTGTTTATTTTCACCAGATAAACCAATATAACTGCACAAAATGTAGAAATATACAAAACCCAAACAAAATTAGTGCCCAATATAGCCACCTTTCTTTATGATGACCCTCAGCAGCCTTCCATCCATAGATTCTGTCAGTTGCTTGATCTGTTTACGACCAACATTGCGTGCAGCAGCCACCACAGCCTCCCAGACACTGTTCCGAGAGGTGTACTGTTTTCCCTCCCTGTAGATCTCACATTTTATGAGGGACCACAGGTTCTCTATGGGGTTCAGATCAGGTGAACAAGGGGGCCATGTCATTATTTTTTCTTCTTTGAGACCTTTACTGGCCAGCCACGCTGTGGAGTAGTTGGAGGCATGTGATGGAGCATTGTCCTGCATGAAAATCATGTATTTCTTGAACGATACCGACTTCTTCCTGTACCACTGCTTGAAGAAGTTGTCTTCCAGAAACTGGCAGTAGGTCTGGGAGTTGAGCTTCACTCCATCCTCAACCCAAAAAGGTCCCACAAGTTCATCTTTGATGATACCAGCCCATACCAGTACCCCACCTCCACCTTGCTGGCGTCTGAGTTGGAGTGGAGCTCTCTGCCCTTTACTGATCCAGCCTCTGGCCCATCCATCTGGCCCATTAAGAGTCACTCTCATTTCATCAGTCCATAAAACCTTTGAAAAGTCAGTCTTAAGATATTTCTTGGCCCAGTCTTGACGTTATCTTATGTTTCTTGTCCAAAGGTGGTCGTTTTTCAGCCTTCCTTACCTTGGCCATGTCCCTGAGTATCGCACACCTTGTGCTTTTTGTTACTCCAGAAACGTTGCAGCTCTGAAATATGGCAAAACTGGTGGCAAATGGCATCTTGGCGGCTTCACGCTTGATTTTCCTCAATTCATGGGCAGTTATTTTGCGTAGTTTTTGCCCAACTCGCTTCTTGCGACCCTGTTGGCTATTTGCCATGAAACGCTTGATTGTTCGGTGATCACGTTTCAAACGTTTGGCAATTTCAAGACTGCTGCATCCCTCTGCAAGACATCTCACAATTTTGGACTTTTCAGAGCCCGTTAAACCTCTCTTCTGACCCATTTTGCCAAAGGAAAGGAAGTTGCCTAATAATTAAGCACACCTTATATAGGGTTTTGATGTCATTAGACAACACCCCTCCTCATTACAGAGATGCACATCACCTGATTTACTTAATTGGTAGTTGGCTCTCAAGCCTGAACAGCTTGGAGTAGGACAACATGTATAAAAAGTATCACGTGATCAAAATACAACTTGCCTAATAATTCTGCACACGGTGTAGTTCAGTCCCGTTCCTGGCTCCCCCCCTGATCAGCTGTAAAGTTTGTTACAAAGTTTCAGAACTTTTATAAACTTTTTATAGCACTGACCAAACTTTTGCAGCATTTCTGTCCTTATTTTGTTTTTTTCATTTAGACTTCTACAAAATGATAATGTCTCCAGCTGTCATGGCATGATGGGAGTTGTAGTTTTTGCAGCAACTGGAAAGCTATAGGTAAGGCAATATTGCTCTGCCTGCAGCATGGATAGAGAAGTTTTAGTAGAAGCGATAATGACCCCATTCAGACTTTTGTTCATCCTCCAGTAATGCCAAAATCTGGAAAGAGGCAAGGTTTCAGTAATTTTATTAGCTCCTATAGTCATCCAGCAGGTGGCAGCCTTTGTCTGAAATCATATGCTATGCCATCTCCAGGTTAGGCTATCCCCTGCACACACATGGAAGCATCTACAGGTACAGTCCACACAATGGCTGCTTGATTTACATGATTACTGTATGGATATCTATCTCCATGGTGCAATAATTTCCAAAGACCCCTTTTCTGAATTTATAATTCCCTTTAATTTCCATCCTTTAACATAACGACTGCATATTAACTAGCATGGCCCACGTCTATGGGAATAGATACGACTGCATAGATACAATTGTGACACATTATATACCTTTATGTGCCAATCAGTGGTGGTACCTGTACAGCAGAAGAGGGATGTCAGGTAGCAGCCCCCTTTATTTGTGCAAAATCTGAAATGTATACTTTATACTGAAATTAGTAGTTTGCACCAATCCCAATTTAGTACAATCGTGGCAGTAGATGCCCGCAGTCATGGCGTTCACCTATGGCAAGTCAGACTTAGACATAAAGCAACCAATAAGACTAATGGAAGAGGCAATACAGTTTTATAATTTATCAGATAGTGCTGGGAGTTGTAGTTTCACAAATGCCGGCATGACAAAGGTTGCTGATCCCTGATTTATAGTAGTAAAGTAGAACCAAACTAACATATAAGGGTTCAGACATGACCCTATAGGGGAAATGGCAGCGTGCTCGAATGATATCATTATTCATACAAAATATTTAGATCCCCTCATTGAATGGGAATCTGCAAAAGAAAAAGGCCACTTTCATTAGTATGCGACTGCCGATACCCCTTGTAATATAATACGTGATGATCATCAGTAGCAAATCTGCATCTTGGGCAGCGATCCATGAACCAGACCTATAAGATGTGGTCCTATTATAAATCTAAGATTCTTCCTCCCATGGGTTATCGGTATATATCCAGCTCCTGCGGCTGCCATCATTGCCCTCGGTCTCGCGCAGTCTCTATCAGACGTCGCCTTCTGCAGCTGTTGTGTTAAAAAGTCAATAATATTCATTGCTTGAAGACAATGTGGATTATTTATCTGTTTTGTAAGTGTTACCACCCCCTGCCTGAAAAGGCCGCAGTGTCTGTGCGGAGAGCCCAGTGTACGTGCACCATGGGTCACTGTGTAAGGCGGTGCGTCCATTTGCACAGCTGTGCCTGTATACATATATACAGCTTTGTCGTTGTCGTCGCCATCGGTGTAAGTTACCAAGTGGCAGACACAAGCCTGAATTCATGGCTGTGCTTTACATGACATTGTTAACCCTGGATGCAGAGTGATTACAAGGATTTGGCTGTTTTAATTTTTGGTGTGTATAACTGCAACATAGTGAAGAGAATATGTACGGCCACAAGAGCTTACAATCTAGAAAGGGTAATCTCTGTTCTTACCTAAATCCTCCAGGGCAAAGATATTTGAACACTCACATATATTAAGTATTTGCAACAGATTTTTCTACACCAAAAACCAGTGTTGGCAGGAAACCACGCTGCGTAAAATACACGCTTTTACTTTGGGTGAAAAAACGCTGCAAAAATGCAGAAAGCATTGACTGTTATGTGCATGGGATTGAGTCATCTCATTCACTTAGCTGGTACTATAAAGAGCAGCATTTTTGTTACCCTTCAAACATAGAGTGTGAACAAGCCCCAAGACTGGCACTTGAATTTTACTTTCCTGGATAATTGGTCTAATTGTAAGGTGATTTTCAGTAACGTGGCTTTTGCAGTAAATTATTGGGATAGGCGAAGCCGGAGTAGCCTCAGAGTGATTTACACAGTATACCACTTCTCGAAGACCGCCATACACTACCAAAATAATACCACCATCAAGTACATAAATAATAGCACCAAACAGTGGGCAGATAACTGTGCTCTACCAAGCTAAACAGTACCACTATATAGTGCATAAATAATGCAGCCATTATTAGATCTATTAATCAAATAGTACATCCAAACCATTCTTTGGTAATAATACCACCACAGAGTGCATAAATTATACTACCATTGTTACAAAATGTGTTACAATAATTACTTATACAGTGTTGTTATACAACCATTATAATAAATTCATATAACTCCACACTGTGCTGTAAATATTACCATCATACAGTGAGTAAATAATATCACTATTACTATATCTGTTAAAATAATGACTCCAGACTGTACTTAATTATAGTGCATAAATACATACCGTGCATATTATATATTCAAATAGTAAATCTAAAAGGTTTGATAATACAACCATACAGTGTATAAATAATACCAATATTATGTATCCACTAATAAATCCATACAGTGAATAAGTAATTCATCCGATATTATATAACGTTAAAATACTAACTTCATGCAATGTTATGGTAAAGGGGTTGTCTCATCATCATAAACAAGCAACTTTACAATTTACCTCTTATTAAAAACCCTCTCCTTTCTCAAGAATGGAATTTTTAATTTCATTTTTTACTGCTCGTTGTCTAAGTTACCGGCCACCTCTGCAGGGCATCAGCGGTGCTCATTTTTTTTTCAGGCAAAAGCATGCATTACTTGTAAGCTCATGCTATAGTTCTGGTCTGAAACAGGCTAGATTGCTGAATCCCACCAGCTTTAGCGCTCTTGTGCTCCTCTGATGCTGCAGAGGTAGAATTGCCTTTGCTCGCAGCATTGGCAAGCACACAGTTATTTGTTAGGGCTGCAAACATGCTGCTGGTCCGAACTGTCAATCATCATGCATGTACTGCCCTCCAAAAACCCACAAAGAAGAAAGTCGGGAGGTTCCTGAATACAAATTATGAAAACCCCTTTTGTAATACCACCATATAGTGTAATATAGTACCACCGTTACTATATAATACGTTCAAATAACTCTACACAATGCTATAAAATATGCACATATGTACAGTATATTAAAACACTGGATATATAACAACCTATAATTTTTTAAAAGCACAGAAATGTTAGCTTAGGCGAGAAAAATGGATTCCTCCAAAGAAGATCACTGATCGATAGTGAATTGATGCGCAAGATCAGCATCGTGGAAAATATTATTGCTTTAGTTTTTGACGATCTAATCAATGGTGGCTCCATAAGTGGCTTGGAAGTCGATTTGTTCTGTTAATTGCCACCCAGCAATTATGATGCAAGGGAGCTTTGGACCTTCAAACATAAGAATACTTCTACCAAGGCAACTTTTCCTAGTGATTTTGTGGGAGCCAATAGAGTGTGGCGCCATTAACCACACTCCATTTCCTAAGTCCAAATCTTTGAATGTGCAACCTGGAGATTAAAGGGAACCTGTCACCTGAATTTGGCGGGACCAGTTTTGGGTCATATGGGCGGGGTTTTCGGGTGTTTGATTCACCCTTTCCTTACCCGCTGGCTGCATGCTGGCCGCAATATTGGATTGAAGTTCATTCTCTGTCCTCCGGAGTACATGCCTGCACAAGGCAATCTTGCCTTACACACGCGTGTACTATGGAGGACAGAGAATGAACTTCAATCCAATATTGCGGCCAGCATGCAGCCAGCGGGTAAGGAAAGGGTGAATCAAACACCCGAAAACCCCGCCCATATGACCCAAAACTGGTCCCGCCAAATTCAGGTGACAGGTTCCCTTTAAGGCTCAGTCTGTTGAAGAGGAACCACATAGCAAAACCATTGTAGTTTACCTGGAGGCTCTATAAGCCTTCTGTGATGTCCAAACTCTTTGGGACGCGCTCTCCCTTTTCTGGGAAATTTGGCAGGTTTGGTGAACATTTAGCTTATTCTCTTCTGTGCCAATTATGTGAATATTCCTATCTAGTGTATATAATACAGCATTTACTACTTTCCTGTGGAGTGACATGAGACTTGATGGTCATCATTGCCTATTGGTTTCCATGAAGAAGGTTAAACCATGTGATATGTGACAGATGCACAGGGAAAAATGGCCATGTGTTTCCAACATGGCAGCTACCATCCACTACAAAATTCATATTTGTGAAGGGAGGGACAAACAAATATAAATTTTACCAAAAACCTTTCATGAGGTCTGTGCTACTGGTAGTGAAAGGGTTTGACTGGAGAACAGAGGGTGAGCTGGACCTGAGAGAGAGAGAAAAGGAGAATAAAAAAGAGGGAAATTTGCAACACAAGGAAGACAATCCATCAATTTCCCAAATAATGAGAAGCGGAGAGAAAAAGTGTCCCCTCCTCTACACAGCCTTTAATTCCAGAAGGGAGTAGAGAGCAGAAATAATTCTAGGAGGACAGGGTCATTTAAAGAACACAGAACAGCAGTAGCTGTTGGCTTTGTATGGCATTATTATTTAGTGCCGATCAAGAGCTGGATGGTGCGGCACAATGGACAGATGTCATTACCTACTGACGTCAGCATAAATCCATGTGGAAAATGGGTTGGGGAGCGATTCAGTTTCAAACAGTTGATTATTTGTCCCATCATGTGTTCTCCCATATTGCACACATTTTTGCCCCTTTTTTTTTTTTTTTTTTGGGGGGGGGGGGACATATTTTTTTATCTACTGGTATTAGCATAAATTCATATAAAAACTTGGGCTAAAGGCTTCAGTTTAAAAGAATAAGTAGATCATCAGCCTCTAACTTATTCCCAAAATGTCCCCAATTTCTTTTTAGCAAATTTTGTAGCCCACCCCAGTTTGCATATTTGCACTTGAAAACATGATGTGACCCATTACATTTTTAAAGGTTGGTCATCTATTTTTTTCTTTTTATAAAATTTCTCAAATACTATACTTTTTGGCCCCAATTTTATCATTGTAATCGGAATAGATCCATGTGGAAACTAGGGATGTAGGATTGGGGTGTCAGTTTCAAACAGGTTGATCATTCGTCCCATCATATTTTTTGCCCCAAATTTCTCCAATTTTATCATTGCAATTGGAATAGATCCAGGTAGAAACTTGGGATGTATAATTGGACTGTAAGTTTCAAAAAGGTTGATCATTAGCTCAATCATATTTTTCTTGCCCCAAAGTTCACCAGATTGTGCCCAAAACGTCTCAATTTTTTTCCTTAATTGACCCAATTTTATATTGGGTGCCTTTTTCAATAAGAGTGACCATTTACAGGATCCTCTTTTTGGCCTCAAAGTTCACCAGTTATTGCCCTCAATTTTATTTTTACTCATGTCAATACCTTCTGGCGTCACTGTAAATCCCTGTGGACACTTGAGGTATAAGCTTGAAAACGGTTGATCATTAGCCCATCATATTTTTTTTGCCCCAAAGTTCACCAGATTGAGACATTTTGGGCACAATTTTTTTTTGTCAATACCTTTTGCCGTCAACATAAACCCATGTGGAAACTTGTGGTGTAAATTTTAAAATAGTTTATCATTACCACCTATCATCTTTTCTTCTTCCAAATTTGCACAATTTTGTAAACTTGTTTCTCTTATTTTTAATTTTGTCATATTTTTCAAATACATTTTAAGGCCCTCAGCTTCTAGTAGAAATTCCTCTACCATTATAATATGTAGTAATATTACATATATTTTTTTTTATTAAGAGCACCTGCTTGAGTAGGAAGGGGCGTCTCAATGTTGATATCTGAGGCCTTAATGTCATAGAAGCCCCTTTAGCACCTAATCAGTTAACTAGCCAGCGATTATATTGCCCCCTTAACTATCACATCAAATAGTCACAGTAAATTCCTGCACTAGTTTTCCAAATCCCAATTTCAACTGAGAAATGCACTGCTTAGGATCAAGGGCTTAAATGTAAGTAGTATGGGAGGGTTTAAGGAGGTGGTGAAGTGAAAGGAAGAAGAAGTGGGGGGGGGGGGGGGTTTGCAGGTTCTTGAGTTAGGATTTTTTTCCAATTTTTTTTCGGGGGGGGGGGGGGGGGGTGGTGGTGGTGGTGAGAGAGATGCCTTTAAGAGGTGGCAGGCTCCAGATTGCAGCTGCTGCTTCTCTGCTATGGAGACAGTAGAGATTCATTACTCTAAAAACACAATGACCATTTATCATCCTGTGGTGTTATTCAAATTCAGTACCAACTGAAGGCCTGCCCCATTCTTTTCTATCCCTCCTCTGCAACACACTCATTGTTGTGTGACTGAAGTAAAAAAGCCTTCAAGGACCTAACCGAGCATCAGAGACATCTAGCAAAGCTCAAGACGAGGTCTCTAGAGCGGATGGACAGAACGGTGTGGCATTAACGCGTTTTCTCTGTTTTACACCTCTAACTGGGTGGACGGAGGGACCTTACGTGGAAAAACCCGAAGACCAAAAGTCAACCATACAAAACATCCACCAAAGGATTCCTTAGGGTGGACCTCCGAAGGAGTCATCCTGCACCCCCTTATTAGCTTCCAGGTACCAAGTCTGGATCTGCAAATTTTTATTTTTTGGGAAGCCTACTCTTCTAAATCCTCCAGGGTAACAGGTGCAGAACCAAACATCTGTCCATCCATTCCATTGTGGACAAACAGATCATTTTCACCATACCTTACTCCATGTTCCTCAATGACTTGTGTAGCTACGATCTGCGTGAGGTGGTGAGAGGGATGGGAGCAGTATCTCTCTACTCTTCGGTATAAAACAGAATTTATTCTCTATTTTTTTTTAGGTTTAATTGGTCTTCAAATGTCTTTATGATGTATAGATTGGTGTAGCGAACGCTGTACCGTTCTACGTGCTGTGGGTTTTGGTTGCAGGAGATTTTTTTTCTGTGTTTGTCGTTCTCTAGCATTTTGCATTCACGCGATATCGTCAAGGTGGGGTGAGATTTTTCTTTTTGGAAAGCTGGGTGTCCCAGGAAGTGCCCCTGGAGGGGGTAAGGTGGGAAGTGCTGTGTTTTCCGCAGGTCTCAGTTTCTCCTTGCTGCATTCATATTTCATTTTGCTATCAAGATCTGGGAATCCGGATGGGGGAGGAGGTGCAACGGAGGGGGCAAGATTCGTAAGATCTTCACAGTGTGTGGGGGGGAGAAACGGTTTGCAAAAATTAAATTAGTATTTTTTAATTTAAAAAAATGGTGCATGATATATATTTTTTTTAATTAAAGTTTTCACTTATTCAATGTTTATTAATTTTTCACTGCAAGGGTGCGAGGATGTAAAAGATTTATTTTTGTTTGCTTGTGGCTATTAACCTTTCTATTGAATCGCAATTTCTGGCTGCTTTCATCTAGTAAATGAAAGGGTTAAAGGAGCATATCGGGGCTATAATTAGTGAGTATATGGGGATCATGCTGTTTGTGTACATTGCCCAAGCTGCGTTATGATGGTGGGGTGGGGGACACAAGGGGTGACTATATGCTATGTGGGGGGAACCCCCTGAGGAAGGAGGCGGAGGGCAGTGTCTGGGGGAGATCAAGGCGCTACGGACACAGCTGGACACACAGGGCGCTCGCTGCTGATTGTCCAAACGCAATTCTTGTTTCAATAGAGATTCCCAGCCAAGAATTGTGCCTGGACATCTGTGGCTAGAAGTCTAGAGCTTCAGGACCAGCACTGTACGGAGCAAACTTCTGATTCACTAAAATACTATCACTTCATCGTACAGATTTTTTTTTTCGTTTCTTCTATTTTAATGACTTTATTTCATTTAAATAAGCACTTGTCCGATGTAATTTATCATGTATTTTGCTGTGTATTTTACATATATACTTTTTATAATAGGAATCTACTTGTATTTGTTTTTCTTTTTCCTCTAAATCTAGTTCATGAAAATTGGGACTTGCAAAAAATAAGGGGGTAAAAGGGGAAATAAAAGGAGAATTTGTAAATGAAAAATGAATAATTATATAAAATATATATATTTTTTAACTATAGTAAAACATATTGGCTGGCTTTAATTTACAGTTTTGTATTTTTTTTTTTTAAACTTTAGATGTTGTTTTGCTTGTGTAAAAAATATCCATAATATTTTTCAGATATTGTATATATCACACAGACAAGCTTGTAATAAGACATATTTATATGTGATATGTCTGTAAATTGCATTTTTATGGAGTAAACCATATAAAGATGTTAAAACCACCCCCTCCCAAAAAAATCTGTTAATCTGACTAATTAAGGGAACTTTGTTATAATTTTTTTTTTAAGTATCAGTCAACCATTCTATTTCTCCATCCCAAATCCAGCCATAAATTTGGTCAATCATTTTGCATTAATTTGTTTTATTCTTATGGCTGCTGGGAAATTGTAGATTGATTTTTATTTTTTATTTACCCCCAACTTTTCTGAATATAAATAAATATATTTTATGTAACATCCACGTTGGCTGGTATACTTTAACCTCAATTATATAAAAGGCTGGATGATCATAAGACTAGAAATCACATATAAGTATGTATGCACACACAACACTCGTATGTGGTGGTTAATATCTGCTGCCAGAAATCCGGCGCTCGTATTCATTCCAGCATTTACAAAAAGAAAAAAAAAAGGCCTAATCCCAACCCCATCCCTAGCTTCGTATCTCCCTCCCATGTGGGTAAAATCACCATGGATATTAAATTTGCAACTAAATGTGTATGTTTATGGATTAGGTATAAGCAGCAGAATGCATGTTATACTTAGATTATACTGTTTTTATTATGTTTTTTATATGGTTTTTAACCATATAAATGCCCCGATAAGCAAGGGTGCCCAAAAGGTGCAAATCCCAAACTTGTCAATTCACTAATCAAAGCCAACAAAAGAACTGAGCCTTTTGTGTATAGTGGTATTGTGTATGACGCCAGGTCATGCGTGGGCCCCCGTACCATTACCATGCACATATACATATCCACAGTCACACACGTCTCTGCACCACCTGACATATGTTTTAGGCATTGCGCCATTTTACCATCGATTGAGGTTGGAAATTTAAAAAAAAAAAATCTGTCGATCACTGACAGAGACGGGTACCACTGCGTCACTTCCCTATTTAATTAAAAATATTACAGCGCCTCCCCCTATTCAAAAAAAAAAAAAACATTAGCGGCCCACGTCCGCCATCATTAATAATTGCCACACCTACAGACACCCTGACATGATATATCTCTGCACCTAATCAATCAACGTCACTAATGTACAGGGTACTGGAAAATCCCCGTTGCACGTCAATAACATACTGCGTCATCCTACCGCTATGCTTTCTGTAACTCCTACATTGCGTATATAGCTGTAGCACAGTGATATATGGGGTATAGGCGCCGATCAAATCTGTACATAGGGACCTAAGGTTATATGTCAGTCACGGTCAGGAGCCAGCAATATTACCTGGTAGATACAGACAGGCTCACCTACAATGTATACACTACTGTGTTACAGGCCCAAATACTGCACTGATAGCATCTCCATATTACTACACATAGTGCATGCATATATTGTTGCAATGCTGGCCACTTCCATCCTGCCCGACTGCTAATACTTAAGACGTAATGACGTATTATTACTAGTAATACTCATTATTATGCTAAATTAATCAAATGCACTTTAACAACATTGGCTACATTGAAAATGTTAACGGCATTTAGAAAAAATAAAAAATTATATTATCTAAGTTTTCACATTTTTAACAAGGTTTTCTAATGTCATTTACCTATCTTTTAAAAACTTACCAAATTTGACCTCTGTATGTGAATTTTAAGTATGATTTGGTAAAGTGAAGCATTTCATTGGTTCTCCAATTCACCCTCCTACATTTAGGGTACTTAGTCACAATGTCATTTGTTATATATTTTAGCGGTTTATGCTTAGAATTTAAAACTACACTACACAGTATATATATTTCATACACGTCTTGATGTTATCTCTGGAAACTACTCTTGTGCATAGGGTTATAATAATTTTAAGGTTTTCTCCTTATCAGCGTAAAAATACACAGAGGTGAAATAATGATTAACTGCCATGTCAGTGCTGTATACTATTGACCCCCATAACTACAACAATTTGATAGCAATGCCACTTGCTGATTGTATACATAACTATTATGCACAGATAATACACCCACAACCGTGAATATTCCTCATTTAAAGAAAGCTGTAGTTTTTTAGGACTTTTCCCACATTTGCTCCTTTAAAAAAAAAAAAAAAAAAGTACGGTAGTTGAGTTTGCAGTTGAAGACAACTAATCTTTGTTATCATTTTCAATATGTGTAACTTTTTAAAAACCATATTGGCTGTAATGAATTTGCAGGCACTAGCTTAGTATCCAGTGTCCCTTGATAATTATCTGCTTCATCTACGGTCAAACAAGTCTATGGTTGCACCCCGACATAATTAGGTTAAAATATTTACAACAGCAAATATGGAGATTGTACCAAGCAATAATAGTACCCCTTTCCTCTTTTCTTATATTGATGAGGTCACCATGACATCACACAATGGAGTATATATACCATTACAACACATAAGAGACATACATGACTGCGGTATTGCCTCACATTTACAAGGTACACAAAATACTAAGACTAGATATAGTCCCACTAATTTTAAAGGAATAACATTTTGAGCGTGACCATATGAAGGACCCACATTGAATTTTAACTGATGATAGGCAATGCCATCATACTTAATATAAATGTCACAGGTATCAAAATGTGTTACGGGAGTAAATAAGACATGGCAATAGCATCGGAAGGATGGCCCTCCTGATGAATCGCCATAATACTATGTAAAGTAAACAAAAATTATCACCATAGACTAAAAATAAGCCAAAAATGTATATCTACTTTGCTTCATGACGGCATATATTTTTGTTTATTTAGTTGGTTATATAGCAGCATTAATTTAAGTTATCAAATTAATTTAATCTTCAGTTAAGAATACTTTCTCTCTATACATGGTGTAATTGATGTGTCTTGCCATGTCAGAAGCCGTTACTAATCCTCACGTGCTCCATAATAATATTCCTCATTACATGCTCCTTTATATCAACGGCAGGCAAGTTAATCTAGGATTGGATTCACATTTATTGACTTCCCGCATGGTATATATTATATACATACATATGTATTAGGCCTTATGCACAAAACCCAGCGGAGACAAATTGGGTGATGATGCCCATAGCAACCAATCGGATTACTTCTTTCATTCTTCAGGGCAGATTTTTTAAATTATATAAGTCCTCTGATTGGTTCCTAAGCAAACTTTCTCCCTTATAGCCTTCATTAATTGTAAAACATGACAAATACCTAATGTCATGAGGTCGTCTCCAATAAGATCATTTTATGAGGCAGTGACTGACGTGTGTAATACCAGGACGCTGAGTAACGGGAAAGCATCTATTAGTCAAAAGAGCCATGGAGATGAGGCGGCCATATTGCTCATAACAACTAATCAGTATTCAGAAACCTGATTAGCTATGAGAGTCAACAAGGACACATACATTTTAATATATAAGGCCCTTTTTTGCTTTGCATTTGAGGCTACCAAGAGTGCACAGTAATTCAGAAGACTCCAATAAAATGGTTGCCCAAGATAAGACAAAAATGGCTGCTTTGGTCTAGGAACAGTGCCACTTTTGTACACAGGCTGTGTTTGGTAATGTAGCTCAGCCATAGTCACTTTACAGCCTTTTTACATTAGTTCTCAAAATGGCTGTCACAGCATGCAATAAAGCCGTTCAATCATGTGACTTATCTTGGTAAAATGACTATTAATTACAAAGTATCTGTCCTCAATGACGCTGGAAGACAGAATCAAGGACTGATAATTAGTGAACAGGATTGAAATGTGACTATATTTATTCTGTGTTCCAACGCGTTTCAGCCATCTTATACTATAGCACCAGTCACATGTATGTGTATATATGTCATGGCGCATACACCAAGTAATTACTGTGGAGATTACCCACAGTTGCAGTCATGTCGTAGTGGAAATTATACAAAACAGTTCACACATATAGCTCGGCAGGAAGGCTTTAATGGCCACCATAGTAGTGGTTACCATCATCCAATCCAGGCACGCTGGGGAGTTGTATCGCAACAGCTAGAAAGTCACTGGTTGAAGACAAAGCAAGATTTTTGGTCAATTATGAGAGAAAATTGTGCAGTAAGACATCCTCTGAGGTGACTGACTTTACCTAAAAAAAATAATAAATTATCAAGGACCACAAACTTCATAAAATGTATCTATACCAATGTAAAAAAAAAAAGGTTAATATTACCTGAGGTAAAGTACAGGTGCGCCTGAAGTACATAAGCGCCTGAGGTAAAGTACACGTGCGTCTGAAGTATACGCGCGCCTGAGGTAAAGTACACGTGCATCTGAAGTATACGCGCGCCTGAGGTAAAGTACACGTGCGTCTGAAGTATACGCGCGCCTGAGGTAAAGTACACGTGCATCTGAAGTATACGCGCGCCTGAGGTAAAGTACACGTGCGTCTGAAGTATACGCGCGCCTGAGGTTAAACACACGTGTGTCTGAAGTATATGCGCGCCTGAGGTAAAGTACACGTGCATCTGAAGTATACGCGCGCCTGAGGTAAAGTACACGTGCGTCTGAAGTATACGCGCGCCTGAGGTAAAGTACACGTGCATCTGAAGTATACGCGCGCCTGAGGTAAAGTACACGTGCGTCTGAAGTATACGCGCGCCTGAGGTTAAACACACGTGTGTCTGAAGTATATGCGCGCCTGAGGTAAAGTACACGTGCATCTGAAGTACACACGCGCCTGAGGTAAAGTACACGTGCGTCTGAAGTATACTGTACGTGCGCCTGAGGCAAAGTACAGGTGCGTCTGAAGTACACATGCGTCTGAAGTATACGCGCGCCTGAGGTTAAGTACACACATGCCTGAGGTAAACTACAGTAAATAGTATATAAAAAAAAAAATCAAGTAGGCGCAATATTGCTTGAAAGGACAATACAGTAAAACCCCTTGAAGCAACTACTAAAAATGACAGTAAAAAAAAAAGGGTCTAGAGGAGCGGTCAATGTACATAGGATATCAGGGAACTAAGATTTTTAGTGACAGATTTTCATGTTCATCGGGGTTGGTCTTTGACAGAGAGGAAGAAAATGCAATACATAGAGCATTTATATGTATTTTTCTTTATTATGCGCAAAAAAATAAAAAGTCTTGAACAGAAAATCATGTACAGACATAATATGTATAGAAATGTATTTTTTATATTTTTAATAATTTAGTCTTGCATTTTTAAAGTCATATTTCGTTTTATTTTTACATTTTTATTGTAAAAAAAAATATATAAAAAAGCAAAATTTAATCAAGAGATGCCTGCCAGCTATGCTGCAAAAGAAAAATCAATAATTCTTCACCGCTGGTAAGTGATGGTTTCTATTGATGCACCATGTCGGGAATGTAGTAGTAATGCAGCTCACCTCATGGTAAAAAAATAAATAAATTAAAAAAATGCTAATTTTACTGCGCCTCATCGCACAGAACAAAAGAGAAGCCTGGTCACATTGTCATTTGGCAATGATGAAGCACGGTATATGGGAATATCCACTTTACTGCCATATATGAGGTGCAGGAGGAGAAAGAATTTCTGACAAATGTAATGTCTTCCGCATTGTTTTGCTATGTCGCAGGCCAGACTATGTAGCTTTCTCAGACATTTTAGCGACTAGAAATCAGTACACGGTAAGGCGACAGGCAGACATCAGGGGTCTTCCCGTTGATAATATGGCCGCCGCACCCCCTCACTTCGAGCGGTTTGAGGAGAATTTAACACGACTAAAACAGATTTATCAAGATCACCAACGTTTCACACCAGCGACACATTGATAAATGACCTTCAGCTTTAAAAACGCCCCTGTAAGCGGTAATAAGAAAAAGGCAATGTTTTTTTTTCCCTTCGTAACAGGAAAAGGGCATATCGTAAGACACAGAAGAACAAAAAAAATAAAAAATGATTTTTTCTATCCGTGGGTTATTTTCTGTGAAAATGGAGACGTAAAGGTCCTTGTACCTTAAGAACATAAATGATATCACTGTGGGGACACCTGAAGGACTGCATGATTGAAGGAGTACATAGCACAACTCGTCCGGTGGAGTGGCAGAGGTGGACACCATTTTTGTTTTTATTAATTATTTTTTTAAATAATTTTAGTTGAACAATAAAAAATATTTATATTTACTGCACATGGAAAAAAGGTGTTTTATTGCTCATGGGATTAGAATTTTTTATTTTTAGCTCAAAAATTAAACTTTTTTTCCCACCTTATTGGGCTTCACAATACCTCATTAATTATAAGAAATGGACATCTTCTTTACAAGACGGTAGGACGCCATGTAGCTTTCCCCCACTTCCATGATGCCAATATGTCACCCCTTCCCTCAGCACACTGGCGTAGCGTATGCATTAAAATATGGAGACCTATTGGGTGATTGCAACCGGCGCAGCCATGTTGCGAAATGCGCCGACTCAAATGTTTATGCTATACCGTATTAACCCTGTGTATGCTGTAGGGCCAGTTTCTTAAAGAAGCAGATCTGTCAATTCAGGATGCGGCAGTAAAGTGATGCTGTACAATAGCTGAGAGAAATGTCAGCTGTCGGGGGGAACCTTTCCTATCCTAATGAATCGATAGGAGATTCAAGAGCTCTTTTTTTTTTTTTTTTTATTACACTGTTACAGCAAACACTGCAGCAGTGTGGAGGCAGGACGATGGGGGAAGGACAGCGAGACGCACGGAGCGATAGGACGGAGGTGGAGCTTTCGCTGTCAGAGCATAAATTCCCTTTCCTGAAAACCTAGCAAGTTACTTAAGTGTCAGGGGTGAGCAATGGCGCGTTTCATGGCTACCGAGTATAAAAAAAAAATTATAAAAAAAAAGGGATGCAGCAATCATCACCCTCGATTTACAGGATTATTTTTCCGCCTCTTAAATAAATCAAAATATTATGGCACATTTCACTCATGGTTTCATCTGCAAAATAATGCTGCTGCGAACTGAAACGCGTCGTGCGGTGCTAGGCTTTCGTAAAGCGCTAGGCTTTCGTAAAGCATAAGGAAAGTCATTTTTCTTCCCTTCTGTATGTCGATTGCTGCCAACTAGCGGCTTAATTCAGTCTGGTATTGGAAGAATATAAAAAGGTCGGGTTATAGAATAGTACGGGTAGCCATTTTGCGGCCTGACAATTGATGCAGTTCATAAAGCAGCAGAGTTCAGGTCATGACACTTCAGATTGCCTCATTTTAGGACGAGAACGTAGATTGGAAAGTGAACCCGAGACCATGTAAAGGGGTAACTCCTGGCCCAATATATTTACTGCAACCACATGATCTTAAATCTCGATATATCTCTTTAATAGGTTCATTGGAATGTATTAGAATCAAGCAATTCCATGGAGAAGGTTGAAATTTGTCATATTTAATAAGAAAACGGCTCATGGTGTCCTTAATTAGGAGGCTCCCGGTGTAGCTGACATATTTTATAAGGCCACCGGTAAATGAGACGTCCGAGATGTCACAGAGCAGATGGGTCTGACCTATTAGCTTGGAGACGTGACACGAGATGGGTCTTGGCAGACGTCACCCGCGGTAGGACTGCATGGGGACAGACAGATAGATGACAGGGGTCCTTCCATGTGGATGTAATGGCTTCCTGCAGACTCTTACTCTATCCGCCGTGTAACGTAGAGATGAATATGATGTTGTCTTGATCTTGAATCTTGTAATCCAGTTCACCCTGCGGATATGATGGGGAAACACACGTGAGGCAAGACACATCTTTTACATAGGAGATCTGCACTATAACCTCCACATGGGTTTCCAAAGCCATATAGAGACGCCAGTAGCCAGCATTCCATAGACCCTGAATGGCATATATATCTGCATGGTTATCCTGAATGATGATCCGTATGGGCACTGTTAAGACTGCCAAAGGGTTTTCCGATGACATGTTCTTATAACAGTCCTAAAACTTGTAGGATGAATTCACGCTGGATTTGCACAGGTAGAATCTATTGCAGATTAAAAGGCAAGCGTGACAATTTTACAGATCTGTTCGGATTTCTACTAATTTTAATGCACAAGGGTTGAAATCCACAGGACAATGACTACATTTAATGCCTGGAATGTGAAAACTAACTCACAACAAAAGCTGTCACTCAGGAATCTGTGACCCAGCTTTCATGTGACCTATTAACATGTGGTAGTGGAAAACAACTGAGAGCAACGTTTAGGCCGGAGCTACATTGACTGAAACACAGGTCATGAGACCAAAGATCGCATATGCCACTGCTATTTCGCAGCAGAATACAGGTGGATGGGGTGGCATTGCAATCCACAAGGAGCAGCGACAATCGTGTTGCAAAAAATCTGACTTTTTGTGGCTTTCCTGTTAAGGTACCTTGCAGGTCACCATGTGACACCATTCAGAGGCGGCATATGGGATATGTGGAAGTGTGACCTATGTCACAGCCAAGTCACACTCTAGCTGTAGTCCAAATATACGTTTCCATTGGGGGCCTCCATATATTTATAGGGATATCCCCATATCAGTAAGTGATGACCTATCACTAGGCTCCGGGTAAGAAATATTTCGGCAAGAATATGTTATTAGTGATGAGCGAACGTGCTCGGATAAGGTGTTATCTGAGCATGCTCGGGTGCTAACCAAGTGTCTTTGGCGTGCTCAGATAATATGTTCGAGTTCCTGAAACTACATGCCTCGCGGCTGTTTGACAGCAGCAACACATGCAGGGTTTGTCTAACAGCCGTGAGACATGCAGCTGCGGGGACAAAACATGCTTTTCGAGCACGCCGAAAACACTCGAATAACATTTTATCTGAGCACATTAGCTCATCAACACTTATTATCTATCGATGGGATAAGTTATAACTTCTAGATCGGTGGGATAACACAGCTGAGACCTCAAATCACCAGCTTGAACAGAGCAGTAGTGCGAATGTTCAACCACAGCTCCGTATTCTCTAAGGGACTGCCGGAGATCACCAAGTGCCCCCTTAACGTATTTTACTGTGCACAAGGGGCAATGTCCCCGACACCTGCTGCAGCTGAGCAAAAAAGAACTGACTGGGACAAAACACCGAGGCCCCCATGTTCATTAGTGATGGCATACCCTAGCGATATGCTACTACTTACCAAGATGGGAATACCCCTTTAACCTTTGTCAGATCCCTGAAACCATTACAACCCAATACGGTTTCCAGGTTACACGACCCCATTAAATAGGTTTGCAAACGCTCCCAACAACAAGAAAAGACAAAAGAAAAAAATCCGCTATAAAATAAAAGTGACCTAAAATCAGATTAATAAAACTACTCTCCGTCCTATTCAGCACATAGTTCATAAAGCGGACTAATTAAACAGGTTGGCACTCCACCCACAGAGCGACCATTTTGTTAATGGGGCTTGTTTTCAGGGGCGGGGAAGTGAAACCCCCTCATTGTGTGTCCTTCTTATGTCGCTCACAATGTAAGTCAATGGGTGGCCTTCCTGCCCTTGACATACACTGTAACCCAGAGGGAGAAAAGCAGGCTGGGATGCTTGTACTGTCCCGCCCGCTGCCAGGCCGCACGGGAGCTTGGCGACTTATTCTGCATTCATTACAATAAATGCGTAATTTGCTTTAATGAAGCAAATGAGTGCCGAGCCCAATGTGGCTTTACCGTGCAGCCTGGAGACCACTGCTACATCCTTACCATCAGCTCCCAGTCAGCATCGTTAACCAGAACCAGGATACCCGGCCGCCTGCAAGGAAACAATCACAGTGAATACATGGTGAAGGACCAGGCATTTTAAGATGGTGAAAATATATCAATCAGTGGAGGGTGTATGGCCTAAAATTCTACAGATCAATATCGAAGAGCATACAACACAACAGCGGTAATAGGAAGTTTTACAAATTCTCTGAGGTGTACCACTATGACTATGTAAGTGCTTAAGCCCACTCATTATGCTGTGGGGGTCCAGGACTTAGATCGATCAAAAATTTATGGCCAATTCTAGAGATAAGCCTTCATTTATAAGACCTAAAAAAAAAACCTCTTCAACCTCTTAGTGCACCTTGATATACAGGAACATTCCCAATCACTGTGCACTTGTACAGAGCAGGCTCAGCTGCTGCACCCGCTCCACACTGGGCAGGCGCAGCAGCTGAGCCTGCGCCACCCTGGGCAGGTGCAGCAGCTGAGCCTGCGCCACACTGGGCAGGTGCTAGCAGTATTGCTCAAACAGCCGCAATTGAAGCTAATTCCAAATTACTGCTGATTAACCATTTTGATGCCACTGTCAATGGCATTTAGATGGTCCAGATGCTGGTGTGCACATTCACTGGCACCCCTTTTTCCAAATTAAAAAAAGCATTTTATTATCGTTATGTTCAAAAAAGTTCGATCTATGAAAATATAAAATTAACCAAAACAATCTGAAAAGCTAGAATTTGTCGCTTTTTTGGTAGCCGCACATCACAAAATTAAAAAAAAAAAAAATCAATAAAAGGCGATTGAAACGTCATACATACAAGTTTGGTACTGCCGTAATCGTGTTTGTCAGGAGAATAACGTTATCAGCTAAATTTTACAATACAATGGACGTCGTAAAAATGAAACCCCCCAAAAATTGGAGGAATTGCACGTTTTCTTTTTTTGCCATTCACCGCACTTGAGTTTTTCTGTTTTCCAGTATATCGTACGGGAAAGTGATGTCAATCAAAACTACAACTTGTTCTGCAAAAATGAAGAAACAAGATGTGAACTGAAGAATAAAAAAAGCTACGGCTCTTTGAAAAAAGGCGCAGAAATGAAAAATGGACTGGTCCAGAAGGGGTTAACCCTAAAATTCCTCTACATAGTACAGGGAGCTGTATAACAGGGGTCCTCGGATGGCAGAGGAGCTTTAATATCAGATATTCTTGGAGTGCAGTGTAAAGCTCCCATCATACAGCCCCCCATAGCTCAGCTTCCAGTGCCCCTGTGAATGAGACGTGTTGCGGTCAGTTGTTGATAATCCCACTTTAGAGGTGTATTTTGGTGAATATGAGGCTTGTGTGTGCAGCCTGCGAGCTGTCCGTCATACTCACACTGTGTCCCCCTGAATAAATAGCTCAGGGCGTTCTTTCAGCAAATTCTCTTTTATCCAAACGAGCAAGAGCCTGATGTCCCCTGACAGGAAACAGAAGACGGTTACATGGCAGACACTGCCGCGTGAACACAGACCTCATACTGAAAGGCGATAAGAAAAGAAGGAGAGAGAGAAAAAAGAAGAAAAAAAAAAAAAGATTTGGGCCGTTGATGTATAACATGCACACAGGGGTTATGGGGGTACCATGTAGTGCATTTCTGAGCACCACTGACTGTCCTAGTGACATGTTCCCTGCCACTTGGGGAATTTGGGGGTTTTTGTGGAGTCCCTCCCCAACCACCTACCCGGTGACCATCTCATTTCCTCTCCCGTGACACTTGCTTTTTCCTTCACTCTTCCACTTACTTCATGCTGGAATTTCTAAATCATTGAAAAGTTGCCCCTATACAGTAGATGCTGGCTAACGGCTAATCTCCCAGCCCCCCATACATACGCAGGCTTAGCAAGTGTTTTCAATGGTAGAGAGTGGCATCAACTTACCTTCTATGGGGAACAAAGGATCGGGCGTGTTAAAAGTCCAACATGCCCTGTCCTTTCTTTCCCCAACATCTCCTCCACTACTCATGTACATTAAATAGTTGACCAGTAGTAAAAAGATTTTCCCGGCATCCAGTCTGATCCTCCGTGGAAACCAAAGTAATTTTTGGTTCTGCAACCGGCATCCTGGGCACCTCTTGCGCTTACTAGACCCTGCCACATGACGTTGCAGGGTCTCGTAAGCACAAGAGGCGCTCACAATGCCAGGCCAAGAATGCCAGACTCAGATATGAAGACTGCCCTGGTCGTGCTGCCGAGGACTGGCTGGATGCCGGACTGGGGGCGAGCTCAAATCCATCGACCGGAATCCGCAACTTTCACCTAATGTGTATGGCCACCATAAAGTACATGTGAACTCCTTACTTTCGGACATTATAGCACCATTTCTCTTTATGCTTACGGTTGCTAGCTTCCATTTGAATAACGATTTAAAGGGACACTGCACCCAATGCTTTATGCGTTATCTTCCATTTGCGGTCTACATGAGTGCAATCTAATGTTCACTGTTATCAGTCAAGTCAAAAGAAGCGCATCTGTACTGATGTAATGCCATTATCAGTGATATCACACCAGGAAACAGAAAGTGAAGAGACCATTGAGCCCCGAGAATTTTGAGGATAAATAAATTACAATTTCATTCCCCCCCCCCCCAATAGGATGCCCTCTGCTTTAAGATTACCAACAATATTCTCAAGGACCCATCTGGAAACAAGAGTCAGGGTCCATTACAAAGGACGGGTGGGAAGTACCGCATCCAAAGTGGGGTGGGGTGGAGACCTGCTGGCAGAAACCAATTTATTGAGGTGTAATATATACCGTAGTTTCACACATGGTTCATATGTCATGGATCAGTGCATCAGCAGAATTGCCATCCACCCCCTTGCCCCAGCTTTCCCAATATGGTGCATTGGACATGATGCCCGCTGTGGGGAGGATGGAAAGCTGTATGTATGATGGAGAGCGGCGCTGGTCACTGCAGGGTCAGGCGCAGGGATAGGAAGGATCGTTTATCAGCCTGACTTAGAAGGGTCAGAGGGTTCTGCATGGTTCCCACCCGCCCACATTCCCGGTCCAGGGATGCTATTGTATAGACGGGTTACCATGGAGAGCCCAGCATCACTGTGCTTCTCCCATTGTTCCCAGTCTGGGAAGGGGCCATTGCCTCCGTCTAATAAGTAACCACAAAGCTATTACCCTGGCATAGTACAGTACAGCTCCATCCAGTCACACAATGGACTTTTCCTTTACAAAAAATAAAATAAAGGACAGTATATCTTCTTCTGGGAAAGGTGGATGACAACCTAAATGGCCGCCATTACAGCATATTTCATATATAGTCAGTGTTATGGTGATCTGCCGCTCAGGAAAATAAGAAAGTTGGGTCAGTAAAACTAGCCCCTAAATATAATGATAGGCCAGGTATGGTTACTGTTTTGCCACAATTTTTGGGTGCAGTCACCTTGTATTATGTGTCACAAGGCAAATTTCCAATTCAGCTATTATAGTAATGTTGCGTGATGTCATCATCAGTGACATCATCACACCAGGAACAGAAAGTGAGAAAAATATATATAATTATTTAATTTTTGAGAGAATTGTTTTTGTCTCTGTCGGTTCAGTTTTGCCCCCAGACCTAAGTTGTCAGACAAGACTCCGAATCCCTGGGTGGGATCGATAGAAATATAATAGGGCGGCAAAAAAACTTCACAGATGTGTTGACTCTTTGTTTAATTAACCAGAAAGTGGTCCTTTTGAAAAAGCAATTTCGCACAGGGGGCTCCGAGCTGAGCAAACAGTGCCGGTCAGTTAGCAGGAGGGGGGCCAGAGGAACAGCTGGCATCAGCTTCCATGTGAACTGCATCCTAATCAGTTTAAATGGCTCACACCAGAGTCCACCCCCGCATTATGCAGCATCCTGACAATAAATTCCACAGAGGTGGGCGAGAGAGATCACCCGGCTTCTGACAGCTTTCTCCCGGATGGTCCTCTATGCAGCCTCCATCATCATGGCTTCCAAATAAACATTCTCATGGAGAGGCTGACATCAGAGCGCTAGCTTGCATCACTCGTCACATGCCACCCTGCCCGTCTCCGCCTCGTGATCCATATTGTGTTTACCCTATGTTAAAAAAACAACAACAAAAAACGCCGGACTGGGCATCTAAGTGGGTGATGTCAGAAATGAAAGCGCCTTATATACAAGCCCCCAACAATTATCATGGCGATTCGCACAGTGGTTACTCACAAGGATCGGGTCGGGTGGGTAGGGTCACGTGGTGCCGTTTGATTCCCTGGAACAGCAGCTCTGCGCCACCTCTGAAATAAGATAATAAAAACATGAGATATGCTGACATGGTGAGCAAGGAAGAGGAGGGGGGTGTCACACAACAGAGCCAGCCGCAGACAAAGGCTTCCCCGCAGGCTCCCGCAGGACACGGGCCCAGGATTAGCATTTCTATGTCAGACTCTCTAGGGCTCAAATGAAAAGTGAAACAAGTTTGGTTTGTGAGGAGGAAGAAAGTGGCATGGTGGTACTGTTTTATGCACGCGGAGAGCGATGCAATGTTTTAAGCTAAATATCTGGAAAAATTATATATCTACCATAAAAATTGAGTCCCGACATATCGATTGCACACAATGAGGAATGACGTGAACCATATTCACAAAATTATATATATATATATATATATATATATATATATATATATATATATATATAATGTCCACTGCAACACTCAGCAGCGAAAAAGGTTTAAAAGACACAAAAAAAAAATCTAAGGTTTCCTATCACTTGTCCTCGCAGATTGCTAGACATGCGCCAACTTCACCAGGAGACGCCGCTGTCCCCCATGCTCCAAGGAAAATCACTCACTACATTGGAGAAGGCCTACTATACTTCATATAGAAAAGCCGGAGACACCATCACGTGTTTCTCAACACAAGCAATGAATAGCCAGGTCTTTCACCAGGAAGGAACAACCACGGGAAGGGCAGCATCCAAGAAAGGAAAACCACCTATGCCAAAACATGGTATCCATTCACAGACAGCTGTTTCGGGGTATTTGCCCCTCACTGCGTTAAGAAACACATGATGGTGTCCCCGCGGTGTTGCATGTTTTGATCTCCCCGAGGTCATTCATCCTTATGTTTATACTATACTTCATAGGCATTTCCATTGCAAGAGAGGAGACGACAGAGCAATTCCAAGTACAGAAGGAGAGGGCTGGTAGGCAACTTTTTGCCCCTGTCGATCAGGAAGTTACCGAACAGTTTAGGAAATGATCTATCCATGCCGACAACACCACAACCTTTTATCACGTACAAAATCTGTCAGGTTAAACTTTGGCCAATATCATCAGGTTCTTAAATACAGGCATTTGGGGCTAACAATACATTTTTTGTAATTGGGTCTCATTAAATATTTTGCACCATTTCGCTTTCACAGGCTTTATGTTTCCCTGCACATTCAACATTAATGTGGTCTGTGGTCGTGAATCAGCTGAGGAGCTCAGAAAAAAGACAAAAGTTACAATCTCCCCGTCATTCAATTTGAATGAGCTCACTGATTGATTCCCCATTAACTCATTTTGCAGTCAGAACTAGACAATGCAATGCAGAGAATATAAAAAGTATGATGCACGTTTTTGTATTAAACCTAATAGCAAAAATGATTTTTTTTTTGTCCCCAAAACAGGCATTAAAAATAAAACCCCAAAACGTGGACAACATCTTAAATTTCCCAGAGAAAAGTGCTATATGAATGTAATCCACACTGTTAAAGAAGTTTATCCTTATAACAGTCCCTACTTGTAAGGACTCTTAGGCTAGGTTCACATTGCGTTATTGGGTGATCGCTAACGGACAGCGTTGCATGGCGAAAATGTCCCAATTAACGCCGTCCAACGGGTCCGTTAGCGCACAAATTGACAGCAATGTTGTTTCTGCCTGAAGCGCATCGCTAGCGCGTGCCTTTTTCGGCTCGCGCTAGCGATGTGCCGTTCTTTTGTGGCGCGCCTCGGACGCCCCTTGCAGCATCCGCGGCGCGCCCGAGGTCTGTTCCCTTGCTCTCGCAGATCGGGGATCTGCGAGAGCGGGGACGTTAACGCAACCCCTAAACGAGACCCCTACAAATACATTGCGTTAGCGCAATCCGCTAGCGCTAAACGGATTGCCCTAACGCAATGTGAACCTAGCCTTACAGATGTCTGCAATAATTGGTCTAATATCGGATAGCAAAGCATGGACTTGCCGCAAATCTCCTGACCCGAGCGTGACAGCTACATATATTCCTATGAAGCTGCCATTCTTGGGTCAGGAGATGTGCGGCCAGTTTGTACATTGCCATCTGACATCGGACCACTTTTCACGGACATCTGAAAGAGCCCTTAGAAGGGTTTCCCTGAGATCTGCTGTAGTCTGTGGGGTAACCTAGCAGGATTTTACCTGCAGCATCATCACAACAGTGGAAATAAAAGGGGTTGTCCCATTTAGGACATTGATAGGCCAAACCATGTCTGATAGATGGAGGTCTCACTCCAGTGACCTGTGCACATCAGAAAGAGAGGTGGCTTCGTATGTACAGCTCTCTCCATTCATTTCTGTAAGAGCTTTGAAAATTGCATGCTGGACAGTTTCTCTTGCTTCCCAACAATGATACTCACAAATGTGATTTATGGCAAAGTCTGTGGATACACCAAAAATGTGTCCCCTATAAGGATTTCACAGTGTCCATTCACAGGACAGGAGAGGTCCTCCAGAGCGAGAGGCATCCTTTGTAAACTCTATAAGAGATGAGGACGCTGAACAGAGAGACCTTTCTTTTAAAGTGGTAGTAGTGGTATGACTGTCTAGGAGCAAGATACCTTTTTTTTGCAGTGATCCAACGTACCAGTCATGAGAAATTGTGTGCAAAAGCCATATGCAAATGAGTCTGGAAGTGCAATTGGGTCGTGATCTTGCATCAGTATTGGTCATTTAAAGTGCATTAACATGCCCCGCCCCCAGTGAACTGTCAGCATGATTTGCATATGGCTTCAACGCTAGATTTTTCATGACTGAAAGAGAAAAAAAAAATTTTTTTATTAGGAAACAAGCACCTATCAGTGATACCATTACTTCCATACATTACAAATGTACTGACTGGTTCCCTTTAACTCAGAATTCACTAACATGATGAAGGTCAGACCACACCACACCTTATAGACAGATGGGATGTAATTCTTTGAATATGGGTTTTATGCATATATCTTGAGCTATAAACATGGATAATTATTAAATAACCTAAGCATATGTAAATCAGCTGAAATAACTATGGCCACGTTCAGTATTTGGAAGCCAAAATCAGGAGAGGAACAATCAGAGGAAAAGTATAATAGAAACACGTCACCACTTCTGTATTTATCACCCACTCCTGGTTTTGGCTTATAAATCCTGATGTAACATACTGACCAAATACTGAATGTGGCCTAATGGAGAAAATGACCTGACAACCAGTTCCCACTAGAGAAAGCCGTCAATATCAGATCAGTGGGGGTCCAACATCAGGCACTCCCACCGTTTTGTTGTCATCTACATACCTGTGTATAATGGTCTCTTGCAGAGTTAAGAGAATTTTTGAAAATTCGGATCGGATTACGATCGGTAGCGAATATTGAATTTGCAATATTCGCCAAAAGTCAATGGGAGTTGGAATGACCGAGTATATTCAGACCCGATCTGCAAACATAAATTCGGCACGAATATGGCAAATTCAGATTTGGCTTTCATTTCCGAACAAATTGGCTCATCTCTAGCTATTGATCTTACCCAACACAATATCAGGATATAACACCTGTTTAATTTCTTCTTGTTTGTTGTAGAGATCTCATCGTGTCTGGCCAGCTTAGCTAGACTCCTATCAGTTGGAGCCCCTTAACTTGTGGGGTCTGGGTCCAAAGCCTCCATTACCGCACTGATCGCAGGTGGTGGGGGTCCCAAGCTTTAGGTTACACCTTAAAGGGGTTTGTCCAGGCTTGACACATAAATCTGCAGTCACTGTCGGAGTGGAATTGTGACAAGGTGCGTTGTGCACACTGTCAGGATTCTCCGGGATTACCTGTGCAAGACAGCAGTCATGTGAGCTCATGTATGACATGACATGTATGACGTATCCTGCTGGCCTCAATGCACGTCTACAGAGAGGCCGATCAAGTGTAGTCAGTACGGCTCAGCCAGCTGGCACGGGCAACACTGGGGAATCCTGACAGTGCACCTCATGCTTCACAAGGCTGCAGGCACAGAGGTCAGGACAACCCCTGGAACACATGTATATTGATTGGTTTTTATTTAAAATGGCTTAGTTTTTACATTGGCACACAACTTCTTTAAAAAGGGGGTTCCGACACCTCTTAATCACTGGAGCCCCGCCACTTTCGGGTGCCATCTCAGATCGGTGCAGCCCTGTCCCCCAACTTGTTCCTTAAACCACGGATGGCGTCAGGAAGGAGGGTTGCAGATTTTGGACGGGGATGACCAGCATGGAAATAGGGGCTGTTTACATTACTGTATATCTCACAGAGAGCCGCCGCAGAGTATGGCGGACACAGGAGGCAGCAGGACCCGCCACATAACAATAATCGGCCGATTCCATCACTTACCCGAACTCCAGCTGCACACACATGGGCGCCGCCATCTTGCTCTCGCCACCGGAAGTGTCCGGCCTCCAGCACCGGAAGTGCTCGCACCCCGGCGGTTGGCATGGTGACGGGAAGCTGGTGTGGCGGGAGCTGCTCCTTATGAGTTATTCATCGCTCGCTCACCTAGCCCCGTGCATTATTCATGGCGTGGGGTGATATGGATGTCCTGTGCGGCTGCTCTCAGGTTTAACCGCCCTGATTATTCCTTTTCTTTACTGTTTTCTCCACAAGCTCAAATTGTTAACAGTTTTTGATTGTTGCTTTAGTTATTAGCGGAGAAAGCTGGGTGAGGGCCAAAGTGGCCCATAATACTGCTCTTAAAGGCACAGGCGCACCCAACTTTCTCAGACTCCTGAGAGGTGAACCTGCTTTTCCTGGGTAATACCCACAGGGGATGTGCAAGACAAAATAATATTATGGCTTTAGCGCCTCCTCTGTCTACAGGCCGTGTCTGGTAATGCAGCTCGGCCTCAATCACTGCAGCACCAAACATAAGTCCTAGAAGACACCGGAGGTATCTAATCCTGCCCACCCAATAAGGTGCTGTTCTGTCATGGAGGTGCCAGCGGTTTCATACAGCCACCACCCGCCTCTTATAGTATCGACGCCATCTCTGATTTCTGTCGTTTAACCACGTTATTTCGGGCCATCATGGCAGCATAGCAAGTCACTGATAGTTTACCATGGGGTGGTATAAAGACCTGTTGAAAACCCCCACGGTCTTTCCCATGGCAAAAAAATAGATCTCAATATTCCAAAAATAAAGAAATGGTAGAATTGCTGTTTTTTGCCCCCCAACAACAACAAATAATGGAAAAAAAGATCAGAAAGTCATATGGATCCCAAAATGTCATCAATAAAAACTAGAGCGCGTGCCGCAAACTACCCAAAACAAAATACAGTTCTTGGAAGGCGAGGAGGAGAGTAAAGAGGGGCGCACTGGGACTCTCATGTAGACGTGCTCTCATTTAAGTAAATGGAGCCAAGCTGCAATACCACATACAGCCTGTGGGCAAGAGTGGAGCTGTTCTCATTAAAAAAAAACCCAAAACAAACTATAAGCCATGGGATAAGGGATCCCCGATTCAGAGAAAATTGCTGAAAGGAAATTGTGAAAAGAAAGCAAAAGAGCAATAGGGTGAAGATAATGCCTTTCACTAATTACTGAGGAGACCTGTGAGCCTAGGGATGGCAGCCAGGAATGAGAGGAATGCCATACAATGACTGCACTTTGCATTACAACAGACTTGCTGATCCCTTCCTGAGACAATACCATCATTAGTGAACAAATGGGTGCGGGAGAATGACCCCAGACCTGCCCCCTGCACCTGCTGCTCACTTCGGGGTTCAGTGTGACAATTGGGGACACACAGCACAGTACACTCCAGGCTTATGGAAATGGGGTTTAATATCCAATGCTGCTTCATTGCCTTATCAAGATCTGCGCTTGGTGTCTGTGCATGAGAAAACATTTCCTGTTCTCACTCCTGATGATACAATATAAAAGGGTCTGCAATAAAGTATCAGTATAAAAGAGGGTCTGCTATAACGTATCAGTATAAAAGAGGGTCTGCAATAACATATCAGTATAAAAGAAGGTCTGCAATAAAGTATCAGCAGTCAGAGCAGGATCAGATCAGGGCGCCCTAAGCAAATGGCCAAAAATATCCCACCTACCTGAATCACTGCCCCCAGAAGTAATAGTCCCCCCCCCCTCCTATATTAGAGGCTGCTGCCTGTCAAACACAACAATATCGCTATCCAGGACGCTGCAACGTCACGGATCGCTATCGTTATAGAGTCGCCTAGTGTGAAGGTACCTTTATTAATCCCAATTGATAGATTTAAGTGACATGGGCAAATATAGTTAAAGGGATTATCACCCATCTACGGGGCAGGTGATAAATGGTGCTGGACTCACTGCTGGGACCCTACTGGTCACGGCTCCATTCATCATCTACTGGGCAGTGGTCATATAAGCACCCTAGTGCTCCTATGGGAGTGAATAGAGCGGTGGTAACACATGTACACTAGTGCTCCTATAGGAGTGAATAGAGCGGTAGTCACACATGCACTAGTGCTCCTATAGGAGTAGAGCGGTGGTCACACATGCACTAGTGCTCCTATAGGGGGTGAATAGAGCGGTGGTCACACATGCACCCTAGTGCTCCCATAGGGGGTGAATAGAGTGGTGGTCACACATGCACACTAGTCCTCCTATAGGAGTGAATAGAGCGGTGATCACAAGCACTAGTGCTCCTATAGGGGTGAATAGAGCGGTGGTCGCACATGTACACTAGTGCTCCTATAGGAGTGAATAGAGCGGTGGTCGCACATGTACACTAGTGCTCCTATAGGAGTGAATAGAGCAGTAGTCACACATGCACTAGTGCTCCTATAGGAGTGAGCAGAGCGGTGGTCACACATGCACTAGTGCTCCTATAGGGGTGAATAGAGCGATGGTCACATGCACACTAGCCCTCCTATAGGAGTGAATAGAGCAGTGGTCACACACATGCACACTAGTGCTCCTATAGGGGGTGAATATGGCCGGTGGTCACACATGTGCACTAGTGCTCCTATAGGGGGTGAATAGGGCGGTGGTCATACATGTGCACTAGTGCTCCTATAGGAGTGAATAGAGCGGTAGTCACACCAGCACTAGTGCTCCTATAGGAGTGAGCAGAGCGGTGGTCACACATGCACTAGTGCTCCTATAGGGGGTGAATAGAGCGGTGGTCACATGCACTAGTGCTCCTATAGGGGTGAATAGAGCAGTGGTCACACACATGCACACTAGTGCTCCTATAGGGGGTGAATAGGGCGGTGGTCACACGTGCACTAGTGCTCCTATAGGAGTGAATAAAGCGGTCACACATGCACACAACGGAACGGTGGTGGGTCCCAACAGTCAACCAACATAGCCACCAAAAACAAAGCTCTTTCATGACTTGTTACCCCGCTCTCTTGCACTTTTGACCAGCAAACCAGTCTATTAGTGGATTTCCAGTTCTGGAGTTGGATTGCCTCTGGCAGCCATATTGGCCATAGCTGTAATTATTGGATAGAAAGAGGCGACACAGGAGCATACGTTACACCACACCATTTTCTGGAAGGAAAGTCTCGTGCCGGCTTGCACTGATGCCAATTTTCCATTCTATACACCTGCCTGAAACACTACATGGAAACAGTCAAAGGCTATGTGCACGCGTTGCGGATTTGGCTGCGGATCCGTAGCAGTTTTCCATGCCATGTACAATACCATGTAAACCTATGGAAAACAAAATCTGCAGTGCACATGTTGCGGAAAATTCCACGCGGAAACGCTGCGGTTTACTTTCCGCAGCATGTCAATTTTTTGTGCGGATTCCGTAGCGTTTTACACCTGCTCCTCAATAGGAATCCGCAGGGGAAATCCAAACAAAATCTGCACTAAATCCGCAACGTGTGCACATAGCCAAAAATACAAAACATCACTGGCGATACAGCGCCAACTAATCCATTTTTTGTTGTTGTGTGCACGGCGCTGTATAGAACAGTGCCAGGAGTTGGTAGGCAATATGTGAGATTTTGGGCATGTGGCCATAAGGGAAATGGGGCAAAAAAAAAAGAAAAGGCGCCCGCTTATTCTGCATAAAGCGCAGGGCTGTCCTGGAACAGCTGTTTGCATCCTGTGCAGTGAAAGCATTTAATAAAACGGCAGACAATGGGGTACTGGAATAGAGGAGGACCCCACGGCCGGGGTGACAATGGAGGCCTGCCCGCAGTAGCTTTGTTTGATCCGCAGCCTCTCAGCATAAGGAGTGAGGGGGTCAGTAAAAGTGAGAGGCCTTTTTCAGCCACTCCAGTGTATTCATGTGGTAATTGGGTGTCAAGCAGAGATCAGTGAGTCTCTCTGCCCGGGTTAAACTGCAGAAAAGAAAGAAAGAGTGAGCTGAAGCGATGGAGGCTGTGAATACCATCACAACCTGCAGGAAACTCCAGGCCTCCCCCCATACCGGGCACTTGTGTTCCGGCTGAGGGAGGAGAAAAAAGTGGGGGCCCAAGGCATTCTTATTCAGGCAACCATTGAAAAGGCCACAACAATGCAGGAGAAGCCCTTGACAATACACCCCCTGCTCGGCCTTCAATGCTCCGCTCTAAACAGCCATTTAACCTTCCAAAAAGACTGAAAGTGACACTAAAGCAGCAAACCAGGCTTTATCCCACCTCTCCCTCCCCTGGACCCTCACTGGGGCTGGAGGCCATTTGCACGGCTAAAGACAGGTTCCCCCCCAAAATGTGTTCTGAGCATTAAGAAAGCAGTGCACCCCCTGACTCGAAATAAGCCATAAACACCTATAAGGCCCATAAGCAATATAAAGGGGTATTCCCATTACACCTACAGCTCTGGCAAAAATTAAGAGACCACTGCAAAATGTTCAGTTTGTCTTGATTTCTCTCTTTATAGGTATATTTTTGAGTAAAATGTAAATTGTGCTTTTGTTCTATAAACTACTGACAACATGTCTCCGAAGTTCCAAGCAATACATTTTGTATTTATTTTCTGAAAATGAGAAAAGGTCAAAATAACAAAAATTGCATTGCTTGCCGGCCTCAAATAATGCAAAAAAAACAAATTCATAAATCATTTTTAAACAACAATACTAATGTTTTAACTCAGGGAGAGTTCAGAAATCAATATTTTGTGGAATAACCATGATTTTTAAGCACAGCTTTCATGCGTCTTGGCATGCTTTCCACCAGTCTTTCTCACTGCTCCTGGCACAAAAATTTAAGCAGTTCTTCTTTGTGTGGTGGCTTCTGACTATCCATCATCCTCTTGATTAAATACCAGAGGTTTTTATTGGGGTTCAGGTCTGGAGATTGGGCTGGCCATGACAGGGATTTGATGTGGTGGTCCTTCATCCACACCTTGATTGACCTAGCTGTGTGCCATGGCGCATTGTCCTGCTGGAAAAACCAGTCCTTATAGTTGGGGAACATTGCCTGAGCAGAAGGAATGAACGTTTTTTCCAGGATAACCTTGCATGCGGCTTGATCCAGACGTCCTTCGCAAAGAACAACCTGCCCAAGTCCAGCCTGGCTGAAGCAACCCCAGATCATCACCTGGTCATCTAATGGTGTGATGGAGACCTGGAGCGGTGTACAAGCCACGGTGTCTTGCACCCACTGTGAAATTTCGTGGAGGATCGGTGATGATCTGGGGATGCTTCAGCAAGGCGGGAATTGGGCAGGTTGTTCTTTGCGAAGGACATCTGGATCAAGCCGCATACAAGGTTATCCTGGAAAAACAGTTGATTGCTTGTTCGGAGACATGTCTGTAGTTTATAGAATAAAAGAGCAATTTACATTTTACTCAAAAATATACCTCTAAAGAAAAAAATCAGACAAACGGAAAATTTTCCTGTGGTCTCAATTTTTGCCAGAGCTGTATATCACCAAGAAACTATAGGAGAGTTCAGCGCAAATAGGGTCTTAGGCTAGTTTCACACTAGCGTTAACTGCATTACGTCGCAAATCCGTTTTTTGCCGAAAAAACGGATGCGTCAAAAAAAGGGAAAAACGTATGCAACGCATACAGCATTTCGACGGATGTCGCAAATCCGCTAAACGTTTCCGTCGAAAATACTGGATGCGTTGCATACGTTGCATCCGTTTTTACCATCCGTTGCATCCGTTTTTACGACGGATCCGTTTTTAAAATGGGAGGCTCCCAAATTTGATTGGCTACTGGAAAATATGGAAAACTATATAGTTACTGTTTTTACAGCCCATCTTTGAAGGTTTTAGTTTTGTGACAGCGATGGAAGGTGTTCTTGTGAGGATTGCTAGTTTGGTTACCGACGTTATCTTTGAGACGAATCGCCTGGATATCATAGTGCGGGAGAAGGAGGCGGCAGCGGAAAGACGTAGGATGCTTCTGCAGCAACGGAGACGACTGTGGATTCATCCGATTAATGAACTACGGATGATGATAAAGGGATCCAAACCCTAACCCTACCCCTAACCTCACACCTAACCGTTTAATGAACATTTTCTGACAGAGTGCCACTATAATCAGTGTACTATAAGTACTATAACTACGTGGTTATACGTGGCACTGAAAAATCGTGGCATTTACGTGAAATACGTGGCACTTAAATACGTGGAACTTATGTACGTGGCACTTATGTACGTGGCACTTAAGTACGTGCCACGTATATACGTGGCCATATATGTGGGGTTGAAGGCCCAGGCCAGGTTTATATAGATTTGGGGGTGTCTGGCCAATTGGCAACAAAATCCAGCTTCTGAGCATGCTCAGTGTAAAAAAACGTATTGCAGCGCTGCATTGCATCGTACGACGTGTCCCGACGCATCCGTCGCTCATAGGCTTCCATTATAGCCAACGACGCATGCCGCAGGATGCGTCGCGACACGTTTTTTAGGCGGAGACAAAAAACGCTACAAGCAACGTTTTTTGCCGACGACGTATCGCCAAATTTCGACGCATCCGTCGTACGACGTACACGACGTATGCCAATCCGTCGCCAATACAAGTCTATGGGGAAAAAACGCATCCAGCAAAAACTTTTGCTGGATGCGTTTTTTCGAAAAAAAGACGTTTTGAGACGGAATGCAGTTAACGCTAGTGTGAAAGTAGCCTTATCCGAGAAATACGGTTAGTTTAGCACTCAGATTATACTCTCCTGTTCAATCTGTTAAAGACGCATATAATGTAGATAATCAGCTGCAGCGGATCCACGGGTCAGCAAGCGACCATCAGACATCAGACAGTCAAGGGAGTTAGTGGACAATATTCCTCGCTGCCGACAGAATGGAGACGTATATCCCAGTATGGTAAAGTAAGGTGGTGGTTTATTTCTACGCGTTTCTACAACTTGTGTTTTTTCTTGAAGAAGTTATATACTTTGAAACGCGTAGAAATAAACCACCACCTTATTTTACCATACTGGGATATACGTCTCCATTCTGTCGGCAGCGAGGAATATTGTCCACTAACTCCCTTTACAGTCTCATTACACATATATGGCATACCCAACAGTGGTCCCTTGACCCCCTGCTCACCATTTCACAGCTGACAAGAGATGGCTGAATGGTCCTCTCCATTGAAATCAATGGTGGTAACAAAAGCAGCAGTGTCAGATATCCATTGACTTCTATGGGGATGACGGCAGCTGTGAATCTGCTAACAGGAACCCCAGGGCAGCCGTCCGGTGAAGACCCTGACCTAGCAGCTTTGTTTACAGAGGTGGAACATTTGATTCTTACAGGGGGATTATCCCACAAACAATGTCACCTATGGTAGGTGATGTTTTATCACTCGCTGTCTGACTGCTGGGAAACCTATCAGTCTCAGGAACGGAGGTCCCAAAACCAGTAATAATCTTTTTATTTATATAGCACCAACATATTCCACAGCGCTTTACATACATCATTGCTGTCCCCGATGGGGCTCACAATCTACATTCCCTATCAGTATGTCTTTGGAATGTGGGAGGAAACCGGAGAACCCGGAGGGAACCCAAGCAAACACGGGGAGAACATACAAGCTCCTTGCAGATGTTGTCCTTGGTGGGATTTGAACCCAGGACTCCAGCGCTGCAGTGCTAACCACTGAGCCACCGTGCTGCCCCAGTATGAATGTATGATCACTGCTCTATTTATTTGCACGGGAGCAGCGGTGTGCATGCGTGACAAGGAATGCGCATGCTCACTAGTGTGGTAGGTGGGGTTTTCGACGATTAAGGAATGACCCCTTTAAGACACGTCAATAGAAGCTGGGATAAAACTGATCAGTGGGGGACTCATGGGAACTTCAATAATCAGACAAGAAAAGTTTTGGTCCCATCAATGAAGTAGTTGCTATATACAGTCATTGAATAGCAGGTTAATACCATAAATGATGTGAACCCTTAAGTGACTAGTTTAAAAGCCTGCCCCAACCCTCAATTTGGCAAGTACAGAGTATGATTACCCACCTAGGCTAGCCATGGCTGCCACTTCCCACAACATGCAAACGCTATCCCTTTGTTAAAAGGGTTTTATACAAGACTGGATAAAAGTTTTTAGTCTCTAGAAACAGCGCCACTTTTGTCCATAGTGGGTATTGCAGATCTTTTCCATTCACTTTAATTGAGCCCAATTGCAGACCCATTGAGTTTGGTGTTTTGTTTTGTTTTTTTAACTCCTTTAACAAGGGTTTTCAGATTTTACTTAAGAGGAAATAAAAAGTAAATTTAGATGAGTTGCATACATAAAAGGTAAGAAACGCGACATCCAATGAATATTCTGTAGTTTCCATCTCCTGTCACCTGCAGAATGAGAGTACAGACAGCACAGACCTATGACAGCCCCCAGTGGCCACTGTGAGTAATACAGGAATAATAATACTCCAGAACAAAACTTTAGTGATAGAAAAAAAAAAAAAAAAGGAAAGCACTAATTGGCATATTTTTTTTTTATTGCACATGAAAAATCTTTTGTCATACAGTGTATGTAACACAGTTTGTGTTGACAGACTACAATGGGGGAAGGGGAACAACTTTGGGGGGCATTTACAGTATCTGATTGCGTAGTATCCAGGGGTGGTTATGATGATGGGTGCCATATTTAAGAAGGCGATTGCTTCTGGGGCTTGTTACCAACTTTCCGAGGGTCCTGAATGGTATACGTGTGTGTAGTCACATCACCTACTTCTGGATTGCATGACGACCTCTGTTGTGACTGCACTGTCAGTATATATATATATATATATTATTGTATAGTCCATACAGATCTGTATACCTGGACCTACCTGATTATAGAGACACTTTCTGATATGTTACATACAATACATGGATATGGAACAGAGTGCGAGCTGGTGACTGGCAATGTACACAGGACCGTGATCCCCAACCTGGGGCCATTTAGCTGTTGGCCATTAGGGCATGCTGGGAGTTGTAGTTTTGCCACAGTCGGATAGTCACAGGTTGGGGACAATTACAATATATCAGTCACCAAATCAGGAAACAGTCAGTTTAACCCCTGTGTGGTCACTGCATTCCCTAAATGAATATTAGTTCCCCCAATATATTATATACATTATTTCCCTGGTTAATATATCCAAAATGTCATTAACCCCTTGTGCACTCAAACCCCCAAAAATAAATAAGAACTGCTAATTTAAAACGTCAAAATTTCAGGCATTTCTAAGATAAATCTGCATCCTGGAAAAGCTGGGTAAAGGCCAATATGGCTGCCACGGACCCAACATTCAGCTTTCCTTTTCTAGACTGTGGGGAATATAACTAGGCGTGGAAAACAAGGTGGGAACTACCGTGTGTGATGTAATAGCGGCCATATCAGTTGTCAGTCAGCTTTGCCAGGAAGGCACCTTGACAAAAGTAGGAGGGAATAGTCAGGTATACTCACTACTTTACAAAGTAGAAAATACTCCCATCATCCAAACAGCAGCCCAATAGCAGCAAAACATTTGCAGGAAGGGGGAGATGATGACACAAATCAATGGGCCCCTTACTCTGGGGCCCCAGATCAAATGCATCGGCTAGTGGCACAGGGCAATCCCCCGAGCCATAGGGCAACCCCCCGAGCCACAAATGGAAAAGGGCAACCCCCAGAGCCACAAATGGAAAAGGGCAACCCCCAGAGCCACGAATGGAAAAGGGCAACCCCCAGAGCCACAAATGGAAAAGGGCAACCCCCAGAGCCACAAATGGAAAAGGGCAACCCCCAGAGCCACAAATGGAAAAGGGCAACCCCCAGAGCCACAAATGGAAAAGGGCAACCCCCAGAGCCACAAATGGAAAAGAGCAACCCCTAGAGCCACAAATGGGAAAGAGCAACCCCCAGAGCCACAAATGGAAAAGAGCAACCCCCAGAGCCATAGGGAACTCCCCGGAGCCATGAATGACAACAGCAGGCAAGGAGAGGAGGGGATGGGAGAAAGTTACATGCAGGGTATAGGGAGAAAGGTGGGGAACGGGGACCATGAGACCCAAGTTTCCTGTTTGGATGCCATGTACATGCAGTCCTGGAGCAGTCACAGATGTGCTGCTGAGATCATGACTCCGGCGTTCACGAGGCTTCAGAATAAATAAAATGATATGACGAAACACAAAAAAAACCCACCATCCTCCACAACCAGAGCCCTGCTATTATGCATTTGCCTGGACGCAGGAATCCGATTGGTTGCCACAGATGTCAACGGTTCTTGGCTACGATAATTCGGTATGACATGGACGACATCATTTTGCATAGTTTAACATTTTCTAAATAATGCAGTCTACAGCCTTGTATACAAGTGACCGATATTATAGGATTCCATGTCCAAAGCTTATAAATGGGGGGAGCAGACACCGGCATCTCCATCCAGCACAATCCTATCATTCAGGAATTGAAGGGGCCACAGCTAGTGATCCCCTACCTGTGTTACCTACTAAATGGTAGTGCCTTTAAAGTGCCGTTTGGGCATCTGAGTAGCCCATCTGATATAATGAACCGCTAAGAGCTGCAGAACAAAGATGGGACGTGCGCTAAATGCAACGCTGGGTCATAGGACCAAGTACCCCATCAGATCAGACAGAAGGGTTCCATCTGTGCAAATCCCCTCTAAAGAAGGGGGTCCTGCAATCGATCAAAGGGGATGAAATCAACCAGGTCTGGGCATGCCCCCCAAAGTACCAGCCACCAGGTGGGTCCCTTCTGTATAACATGCTGTACACTGTGTAATCCGTTTCTAGCAGCAGATACATGGAGACAGATTAAAAGAAGCTGGGGCGGGTCCATCTCAACGCAAAGCGGGTCCCTGTTCCGCCCAATGGGAAGTGGGTCTTTGTTTTCCAGTCTAGCAAAGCTCATACATGCAGAACAGAGGCAGGATTTGAATTCAGGGCCAGCAAAACATTGGACAAGAGCAAGAACAATAAAAGGGCAGGCAGTTCCGGCCCCTGTTGTGCTGGAAGAATGCCGATGAGTAACAACTGCTCATTGATAAAAACAAAGATAGATGGCAATTTACAGAGCATAAAATCAGTACAGTTTCTGGACATAATAAACTGGTATAGGTACCAAAAGCAATTTTACCTTTTACCATGCTTTTCTACAGGTTTTGGGTGAAAGGACAGGTATATCTTAAAAGTCATGAAATTTCCTTGGATGGACTTAATGAGAAAACAAAAAACCCGTTAAGGTTTGGGCTGTCACCTCTCTATATGAAAAGATAATGGCCGCCCCCATTAAGAACGCTGTTACTAAAGTATTGTGGAGCTCAGATATAGAATCCATGCACTGGGAAAGGTAATAGTGGCAAATAATGCAAAGGAATTAGTGACTGCATGGAAATCATCTCACGGGAAGGCTTAAAAATGCTCGAGAGGAGCATGAGAAAAGCAGTTTTAAATAATAAAACCTGGATTAAGATGTAAAATAATGCCACCCAGGGGCTTTACGGGTTGGATCGGGGGCACTGCCAGCACGGACGCTGCTCGGGAGGTGGTTAGAAGTCTACGTTATGGCTTGATATTCTGCTGCCAAGGAAAACATTGATGGCAGAGGTATATACAGATACACGGCCATCGACCCCACCCCAGGACACAATACAGCAGACGGCGTGAAGAGCAGTGAGGTCCTGAACGGAGAGAAGTATCAGGTGTCGGTCCGGATCTATGTACAAGCTCACAGCTTCATCTTTTCTTTTCCAATATGGAGTCCCGATTACTTTTCCCCCCTGCAGATCACAGTATTGTCTAACAGAAGAACATATATTCCCTTCGTCTTTTCCGGAGTGTTTGAGAGATGAACCACGATCTGGACTGATTAACACTTTCCAGACAGGCTAAAAAAAAATAAATTAAGTTTAAAACACAAAGGTCCCTTTAAACAAGGGTGGTCCGCACCCTGTATCCCTCACATGCCGCCTTGATTTTCTGCAATACTTTGGTATGTGAATAGAATATCTGGCGATGTAAAAATAAAATAAAAAATAAAATAAAAAAATATCCGGTCTGCTCCATGGACCAGCCTGGGTCACACGATCAGGACCAAAGCGGAAAAAAAAAAAAAAGTAAAAAATGCATTTGGGGGGGAAATGGAGGCTACAGCTTCAGCTTTCCTGATTGGATCTTTTGATAGGTATCAGCGTCCAAGCGGATGTATTTTCCTTGCTGGGAATCCAGGACGTACAAGGCGTCTTTCACCATGCTGGGATTAAAGCCTTCTTTCCTCATGTCTGTCTTTTGGAATTTATATGTTCCTGTGCAGACAGTAAGTGGGATAATAAGTGTTAGTTGCAGCTTTTTTTTATTATTATTATTTCCTGCAAAGAAATAATATCAATGAAAGAGACTGAACCCCGATGATTTCATTAGGCACCTCACACTTTATTGCTCTTAGTCCAGGAAGGGGGGAGATGAGAACATGGATGGGGAACCGTATAATCTACTGTGGGACAATGGCGACATCTGCTGGCTGATAGGGGGAACTACAACATCTAATTTACTGGTGAAAAAAAAATGTATTCTGGTTAGTAAGCAGTCTTCTGTTACAGAAAGCTACATGTGGTACAGAAAGCAACACAGTCATTTTAGTTTTCTGAACTCATCCACAAAACCAGTCAGATTGGTGTATGGGGGCCTCCCGACTTTTGGTGTCTGGAAGCACATTCCTCTCCTTTCCTTACTCAGAACACGTGCAGACATGGCCGAGCGAGCGTGCTTGTGTAATGGGGATTGAGAGAGACACTGCTATTTGATGTGTATTAGCCACCTTAAAGAGTTAGTCTGGACAACCCTTAACCCCTTCATGACCTTGCCGTTTTTTGCAATTCTGACCAGTGTCCCTTTATGAGGTAATAACTCAGGAACGCTTCAACGGATCCTAGCGATTCTGAGATTGTTTTTTCGTGACATATTGGGCTTCATGTTAGTGGTAAATTTAGGTCGATAATTTCTGAGTTTATTTGTAAAAAAAAATGGAAATTTGGCTAAAATTTTGAAAATTTCGCAATTTTCACATTTTGAATTTTTATTCTGCTAAACCAGAGAGTTATGTGACACAAAATAGTTAATAAATAACATTTCCCACATGTCTACTTTACATCAGCACAATTTTGGAAACAAATTTTTTTTTTGCTAGGAAGTTATAAGGGTTAAAATTTGACCAGTGATTTCTCATTTTTACAACAAAATTTACAAAACCATTTTTTTTAGGGACCACCTCACATTTGAAGTCAGTTTGAGGGTTCTATATGGCTGAAAATACCCAAAAGTGACACCATTCTAAAAACTGCACCCCTCAAGGTGCTCAAAACCACATTCAAGAAGTTTATTAACCCTTCAGGTGTTTCACAGCAGCAGAAGCAACATGGAAGTAAAAAATGAACATTTAACTTTTTAGTCACAAAAATTATCTTTTAGCAACAATTTTTTATTTTCCCAAGGGTAAAAGGAGAAACTGGACCACGGACGTTGTTGTCCAATTTGTCCTGAGTACGCTGATACCTCATATGTGGGGGTAAACCACTGTTTGGGCGCACGGCAGGGCTCGGAAGGGAAGGAGCGCCATTTGACTTTTTGAATGAAAAATTGGCTCCAATCTTTAGCGGACACTATGTCGCGTTTGGAGAGCCCCCGTGTGCCTAAACATTGGAGCTCCCCCACAAGTGACCACATTTTGGAAACTAGACCCCCCAAGGAACTTATCTAGAAGCATAGTGAGCACTTTAAACCCCCAGGTGCTTCACAAATTGATCCGTAAAAATGAAAAAGTACTTTTTTTTTTTCACAAAAAATAGGGATTTTTGTGTGTACTCACCGTAAAATCCTTTTCTCCGAGCCACTCATTGGGTGACACAGGACCATGGGTTATGCTGCTGTCACTAGGAAGCTGACACTAAGCTGAGACAAAAAAAGGTTAGCTCCTCCCCTGCAGTATACACCCTCGTACTGGCTTCCAGACACCCAGTTCAGTGCAAAAGCAGTAGGATAGAAACAATATAACCAGTAACATTAGAATATAACATGTCAAACAAACAGTCAAGAACAAAGAACAAGATCACGAGCCGAAAAAGGCTACCAGGGTGGGTGCTGTGTCCCCCAATGAGTGGCTCGGAGAAAAGGATTTTACGGTGAGTACACACAAAAATCCCTATTTCTCCTTCGCCTCATTGGGGGACACAGGACCATGGGACGTCCCAAAGCAGTCCCTGGGAGGGAAACAATACAACCAAAAAACCTCCATGTACCAACTGACTACAGGTGCGCAACGGCCGCCTGCAGGATACGCCTGCCAAGGGCCGCGTCCGCAGAGGAGTGGATGTGGACATTGTAATGCTTTGTGAAGGTATGCAGGCTAGACCACGTTGCGGCCTTGCAAACCTGCTCCGCTGTTGCCTGGTGCCGGATGGCCCAGGAAGCACCCATCGACCGAGTGGAATGAGCTCTAATCCCCGCCGGGATAGGACTGCCTCTGACTCGATAGGATTCCTGGATAGCAGATCGAATCCATCTGGCTATCGTGGATTTAGACGCAGCCAAACCCTTTCTGTGACCCTCCGGGAGCACGAAAAGGGCGTCCGATTTTCTGAAGTGAGCCGTTCTGGAGATGTACCTCCTGAGGGCCCTAACCACGTCCAGAGTATGGAGAGCCTTCTCGACTCTATGTTTGGGCTGTGGGCAAAAGGAGGGAAGAATGATGTCCTCATTGAGGTGGAAAGAAGAGACCACCTTTGGAAGAAACGCCGGAGAAGGACGGAGGACTACCTTGTCCTGATGAAAGGCAAGGAAAGGAGCCCGGCAGGATAAAGCGGCGAGCTCTGAAACCCTTCTGATGGACGTCACCGCAACCAGGAAGGCAACCTTCCAGGAGAGGACCGAGAGCGGAACGTCTTGCAGGGGTTCGAACGGAGGTTCCTGAAGGACCCCTAGGACCAAGTTGAGATCCCAGGTCTCCAGCGGCATCCTGTAGGGAGGAACCACATGGGAGACTCCCTGGATGAAAGTCTTGACCTGAAGGTTGGTGGCGATCCTACGCTGGAAAAGCACGGATAACGCTGAGATCTGACCCTTGAGGGAACTCAGGGCCAAACCGGAGTCCAGACCAGCCTGAAGGAAATTCAAGATGCAAGGGATAGAGAAAACGAGAGGAGGGAGACCCCGGAGCCTGCACCATGAGAAGAAGGATTTCCAGACGCGGTGGTAGATGGAGGCGGAAGACGCCTTGCGAGCACTTAACATGGTGGGGATGACCTGCTGAGAGAAACCGGCACGAGTTAGAACCCAGGTTTCAACAGCCACGCCGTTAAACGTAGGGCCCCTGAGCTCTGATGGTAAATCGGTCCTTGGCGAAGCAGGTCTGGGCGGTCTGGCAACCGCAAGGGAACGTCGGCTACGAGCTGAACGAGCTCCGCGTACCAAGCGCGACGAGGCCAGTCTGGGGCGACCAAAATGACTGGAACTCCCTCCATCTTGATCTTTTGGATCACCTTCGGCAGTAAGGGAAGGGGAGGGAACACGTATGGGAGCTGAAAATGATGCCACGGAGAAATCAGCGCGTCCACTCCTATGGCCTGGGGATCCCGAGATCGAGCAATGAAGTTGTGGACCTTGGCGTTCAATCTGGACGCCATCAGATCCACGTCCGGGGTCCCCCAGCGAAGACAGATCTGGTGAAAAACCTCTGGGTGGAGTTCCCACTCCCCCGAGGCAAGGCCCTGGCGGCTCAGGAAGTCCGCCGCCCAATTCTCGACTCCCGGAATGTACACCGCGGAGATGATGGAATGGTTGGTTTCGGCCCAACGAAGGATGAGGGAGACTTCCTGCATCGCGGCCCTGCTGCGGGTACCCCCCTGGTGGTTGATGTAAGCCACCGCCGTGACGTTGTCGGATTGGACTCGTACAGGGTGACCCGCGAGCAGGGGGTGAAAGCGACTCAGAGCAAGTCTGATAGCATGAATCTCCAGGATGTTGATGGGAAGTTTGGATTCCCGAACTGTCCAGAGGCCCTGGGCAGAGTGGTGGAGGAACACCGCCCCCCAGCCAAGAAGACTGGCGTCGGTAGTCACCACTAACCAGCGGATCGGGAGGAAGGACTTCCCCCGGAGGAGAGATGGGCCCAGGGTCCACCATACGAGAGATTGTCTGACCCGCGGGGACAGGGGACAAGGGCGGTCGAGAGAAGAGATGCTCCTGTCCCAGTTGTCTAGCAAAGCCTGTTGCAAGGGACGGAGATGGAGTTGAGCAAAAGGAACTGCTTCGATTGCTGCAACCATCTTTCCCAGGATCTTCATGGCGAACCGAATGGTTCGCGGGCGAGGATGACAGAGCGTTTGGGCTCCTTGCTGAAGTGCTTGGGCCTTGGACCGAGGAAGCAAGACCAGCCCCCTCGAAGTGTCCAGGATCATTCCCAGAAAGGAGATCCGACGGGCAGGAACGGGAGAGGACTTGTCCCAGTTGATCAACCAACCTAGGCGCGAAAGAGAATCCAGGGTAATGTGGACGCTTGACTCGCAGGCCTGAAAAGACAGGCCCTTTATGAGGAGATCGTCTAAGTAAGGTAACACGACGACTCCTCGAGAAAGAAGGATGGCCATGACAGCCGCCATGACCTTGGTAAATACCCTGGGCGCCGTGGCAAGACCGAAGGGTAAGGCCGTGAACTGGAAGTGATCCTCCAGAATGGCAAAGCGGAGGAACCTCTGATGAGACGGGAAAATCGGGATGTGAAGATAGGCATCCTTGATGTCTATCGAGGCCAGAAATTCCCCTCTTTCCATCGAAGAGATGACCGATCTGAGCGATTCCATCCTGAAGTGCCGGACTCTTACGCACTTGTTCAGGAGCTTCAGATCCAGAATGGGCCGCACTTTTCCGTCTTTCTTTGGCACGACGAAGAGGTTTGAGTAGAAACCTTTGAACCTCTCGTGTTCCGGGACCGGGACAATGACCCCGCTCTGGCGGAGGATGTGAATGGCGCAAAGAAGGGCGCGAGTCTGAGTTGCCGAACTGGGAAGACGAGAGGGGAAAAACCGAGTTGGAGGAGGAGAGGAGAACTCTATCTTGTAGCCGGACGATACCAGATCCCTGACCCATTCGTCGTGCACGACGGAGAGCCAGGCTTGCTGAAAAAAGAGAAGGCGTCCGCCTATTCTGATGGTATCGACTGGCACCGTTCCCGAGTCATTGAGACGGGAATCTGGGAGGTCTGGAACCTCGAGTTCTGGGCTGCCTTGGTTTCCCGCGCCAGGAAGGATTCGGCCTGAAGGAGGGACGAGAGTCTCTGTCATTGCGAGAGGAACGGTCTGATCTGGAAAGCCCGGAGGGATTGGACCAGGCTGGGCTGGTACGAAAAGGCCGAAAACGAAAGAAAGGCTGGCGCTGGAAAGCCGCCTTGGGCCTCTGTTGGGGAAGGAACTTGCTCTTTCCCCCTGTGGCGTCGGAAATAAGCTGGTCAAGCTTTTCGCCGAAAAGACGCCCGCTTTGAAAAGGGAGGGAGATGAGAGATTTCTTAGAGGAGGAGTCTGCGCGCCACTCCCTGAGCCAAAGAGCCCTTCTGATAGCAATGGCGTTGGACGCCGCCGATGCGGCGCAATTCGCCGCGTCGAGGGAAGCGAACATCACGTAATCGCTAGCCATGGCTAACTGCTTGGCTAGGTCTGCCATCTCAGACGGGAGGTCCTGTTCATTAATGGATTTCGCTAGAGCATCCGCCCAGGAAACCATAGCCTTGGTCACCCAAGCCGCGGCGAAGGAGGGGGCCAGGGAAGAGCCAGAGGCTTCATACACTGAACGAGCTAGAGAGTCTAGCTGGCGTTCAGTGGGACTCTTAATTGAAGCGCCCTCCGGAACTGAAAGAAGCGTTTTAGAAGCTAGGCGTGAGACCGGCGGATCTACTAAAGGGGGATCCGTCCAGTCCTTCACGAGATCCGCTGAAAAGGGATACTTGGATGCCAGGTCCTTCTTACCCGTGAAACGCTTATCTGGATGCTCCCTGTGACGCCTGACTATATCCAGAAAAGCTGGATGAGAGGCAAAAGATTTGTGGGAACGTTTGGATCTGGTAAAAGAGACCGCGTGTTCCGGAGCGGAATTAGCGTCATCATCCACCTTAAGAGTGTGATTGACAGCTACAATGAGGGAGTCAACCGTAGCTCTGAACTCCGGAGCCTCCGGGTCCAATGATACCTCGGACTCATGTTCAGAGTCGTGAACGCTGTGAGCCCCCAAAGAGGGTGAGCGAGAGGTGGAGCTGGCAGAGTCTGAGCGGCGAGGAGAGCGCTCAGGAGAGGTAGTGCGGATCCGTTTTCTGGATGACCGAGTCTCTCTAAGTGGAGAGCGGCCCCTGCTGGCCGACGATTCCCCTGCTATGAAGGGATCTCTTAACGCCTGAAGCGGATTACCCTGAACCCCGGGAGGATTTTGAATGGATTTGATGGCGTTGGCTAAAAAATCCACGGACTGTGTGAGTGAAGCGACCCACGGGGGGGGACTAGGTACGCCAGAGTCGGTGGCGGTGGAGGGCTCCTGGGCACCTGGGGCATCGCAGGCAGAGCAGAGGGGAGAACTTTGAGGCTTAGGAAGTGGGGCCTGGCAGGTGGTACATGCAGAAAAAAAGGTTGTATGTACCTTAGGTAGTTTTTTAGACCTTGACTGCGACATGATTCTAATGCAGAAAGAGGCCACAGGGACTATAAACTGGACTGGGAAGCAGAGGGAGACGCTGCAGGGGAGAAGCTGACGATGTCTCCTTACCCCGGTCCTGTGTCCCGCTGTCCTGGGAAGCTGAGAAGCCTGAGAGGAGACTGGCTGCACGTGGGCGCAGTGACACTGAGGTGCTTCCGAGCAGGAGCTGCGGCATGTGGAGTGAAGATGGCCGCCGAGATCAGGAAGGAGATCTCGACGGCTGTGAGAAGCGCCAGGAACCAGGGGCGGCGCCGCCGATGACGCGCAGGAGTGGGCGGAGCCTATCGGCAGCGACCAGCGTCTAGGCCGAAGCCGGGGGCTAAATTTGCGGCCTGGGCCCGGCGCGCGGCCGCAAAGTGCCGACGTTACAGCGCTACAGCCCCTAATGTGCCCTGCTTAAGAAGGAGCCCTCCGGACCGCCGGCGACCCCCCCCATCCTCCACGAGACACTTACCCGAGGAGGTGAGAGGAGCCTAAGGATGGCTGGGACGGTGCAGGGGATGGGAAGCCTCCATCCACCAGCCCCAGAGGGGAGTGGAGAGGAACCGTCCACCACCTGAGTCACACAGAGCATTGGTGATGCAGTGTGGTCTGCACGGACGCCACGGGAATAGGGGGCCACTGTACAGCCGAGGGTAAAACCTGGTGGACAGGGCAAATGTCCGGCAATAAAAAGGCCTGGCTGCAGAGGAGGATACTGGAGGTAAAACACCAGTGCTCCTCTGTACGACATGGGGAGATCGGCGTCCCTTTTAGGGAAAAAACCGTCGCCCAAAAATGGTCAGCTCAGGCAGTGGCTCCCACGTCGCAGGAGAGGATACGGAGAGGTGAAACTCCCGTGCTCGCCTGTTGTTGGTTCGGGGGAGATCGGACCACTAAAGAATCCGTCGCCCCCTTCGTCCGGAATGGATTAAAAAGAAAAAATCCGTAAAAATAAAAATCAGTGTGCCTCCTACGGACACTAAGCTTGAACTGGGTGTCTGGAAGCCAGTACGAGGGTGTATACTGCAGGGGAGGAGCTAACCTTTTTTTGTCTCAGCTTAGTGTCAGCCTCCTAGTGACAGCAGCATAACCCATGGTCCTGTGTCCCCCAATGAGGCGAAGGAGAAAATTATTTTAGCCTCAATTTTTTCATTTTCACATGGGCAACAGGATAAAGTGGATCCTAAATTTTGTTGGGCAATTTCTCCTGAGTACACCAATACCTCACATGTGGGGGTAAACCACTGTTTGGGCACATGGTAAGGCTCGGAAGGGAAGGAGCGCCATTTGACTTTTTGAATGAAAAATTATCTCCATCGTTAGCGGACACCATGTCGCGTTTGGAAAGCCCCTGTGTGCCTAAACATTGGAGCTCCTCCACAAGTGACCCCATTTTGGAAACTAGACCCCCCAAGGAACTCATCTAGAGGCATAGTGAGCACTTTAAACCCCCAGGTGCTTCACAAATTGATCCGCAAAAATGAAAAAGTACTTTTTTTTCACACAAAATTTCTTTTAGCCTCAATTCTTTCATTTTCACATGGGCAACAGGATAAAATGGATCCTAAAATTTGTTGGGCAATTTCTCCTGAGTATGCCGATACCTCATATGTGGGGGTAAACCACTGTTTGGGTGCACGGCAAGGCTCGGAAAGGGGAGGCGTGCCATTTGACTTTTTGAATGGAAAATTAGCTCCAATCGTTAGCGGACACCATGTCGCGTTTGGAGAGCCCCTGTGTGCCTAAACATTGGAGCTGCCCTACAAGTGACCCCATTTTGGAAACTAGACCCCCCAAGGAACTCATCTAGAGGCATAGTGAGCACTTTAAACCCCCAGGTGCTTCACAAATTGATCCGCAAAAATGAAAAAGTACTTTTTTTTCACACAAAATTTCTTTTAGCCTCAATTCTTTCATTTTCACATGGGCAACAGGATAAAATGGATCCTAAAATTTGTTGGGCAATTTCTCCTGAGTATGCCGATACCTCATATGTGGGGGTAAACCACTGTTTGGGTGCACGGCAAGGCTCGGAAAGGGGAGGCGTGCCATTTGACTTTTTGAATGGAAAATTAGCTCCAATCGTTAGCGGACACCATGTCGCGTTTGGAGAGCCCCTGTGTGCCTAAACATTGGAGCTCCCCTACAAGTGACCCCATTTTGGAAACTAGACCCCCCAAGGAACTTATCTAGATGGATAGTGAGCACTTATAACCCCCAGGTGCTTCACAGAAGTTTATAACGCAGAGCCGTGAAAATAAAAAAATTATTTTTCTTTCCTCAAAAATGATTTTTAGCCCAGAATTTTTTATTTTCCCAAGGGTAATAGGAGAAATTGGACCCCAAATGTTGTTGTCCAGTTTGTCCTGAGTACGATGATACCCCATATGTGGGGGTAAACCACTGTTTGGGTGCACGGCAGGGCTCGGAAGGGAAGGCACGCCATTTGGCTTTTTGAATGGAAAATTAGCTCCAATCATTAGCGGACACCATGTCGCGTTTGGAGAGCCCCTGTGTGCCTAAACATAGGAGCTCCCGCACAAGTGACCCCATTTGGAAACTAGACCTCCCAAGGAACTAATCTAGATGTGTGGTGAGCACTTTGAACCCCCAAGTGCTTCACAGAAGTTTATAACGCAGAGCCGTGAAAATAAAAAATGTGTTTCCTTTCCTCAAAAATATTTTTTTAGCCCAGAATTTTTTTATTTTTGCAAGAGTAACAGGAGAAATTGGACCCCAAAAGTTGTTGTCCAGTTTCTCCTGAGTACGCTGATACCCCATATGTGGGGGTAAACCACTGTTTTGGCACACGTCGGGGTTCGGAAGGGAAGTAGTGACGTTTTGAAATGCAGACTTTGATGGAATGCTCTGCGGGCATCAGGTTGCGTTTGCAGAGTCCCTGATGTGCCTAAACAGTAGGAACTCCCCACAAGTGACTCCATTTTGGAAACTAGACCCCCAAGGGAACTTATCTAGATGTGTGGTGAGCACTTTGAACCCCCAAGTGCTTCACAGAAGTTTATAACGCAGAGCCGTGAAAATAATTAATGTGTTTCCTTTCCTCAAAAATATTTTTTTAGCCCAGAATTTTTTATTTTTGCAAGAGTAACAGGAGAAATTGGACCCCAAAAGTTGTTGTCCAGTTTCTCCTGAGTACGCTGATACCCCATATGTGGGGGTAAACCACTGTTTGGGCACATGCCGGGGCTCGGAAGGGAAGTAGTGACGTTTTGGAATGCAGACTTTGATGGAATGGTCTGCGGGCATCATGTTACGTTTGCAGAGCCCCTGATATGCCTAAACAGTAGAAACCCCCCACAAGTGACCCCATTTTGGAAACTAGACCCCCCAAGGAACTTATCTAGATGTGTGGTGAGCACGTTCAACCCCCAAGTGCTTCACAGAAGTTTACAACGCAGAGCCGTGAAAATAAAAAATCATTTTTCTTTCCTCAAAAAAGATGTTTTAGCAAGCAATTTTTTATTTTCACAAGGGTAACAGGAGAATTTGGACCCCAATATTTGTTGCCCAGTTTGTTGTGAGTACGCTGATACCCCATATGTGGGGGTAAACCACTGTTTGGGCACACGTCAGGGCTCGGAAGGGAAGTAGTGACATTTGAAATGCAGACTTTGATGGAATGGTCTGCGGGCGTCACATTGCATTTGCAGAGCCCCTGATGTGCCTAAACAGTAGAAACACCCCACAAGTGACCCCATTTTGGAAACTAGACCCCCAAAGGAACTTATCTAGATGTGTGGTGAGCACTTTCAACCCCCAAGTGCTTCACAGAAGTTTATAACGCAGAGCCGTGAAAATAAAAAATAATTGTTCTTTCCTCAAAAATTATGTTTTAGCAAGTAATTTTTTATTTTTGCAAGGGTAACAGGAGAAATTGGACCCCAACAGTTGTTGCCCAGTTTGTCCTGAGTACACTGGTACCCCAAATGTGGGGGTAAACCACTGTTTGGGCGCACGTCGGGGCTTGGAAGGGCGGGAGCACCATTTGACTTTTTAAAAGCAAGATTGGCTGGAATCAATGGTGGCGCCATGTTGCGTTTGGAGACCCCTGATGTGCCTAAACAGTGGAAACCCTTCAATTCTAACTTCAACACTAACCCCAACACACCCCTAATCCTAATCCCAACTGTAGCCATAACCCTAATCACAACCCTAACCCCAACACACCCCTAACCACAACCCTAACCGCAACACACCCGTAACCCTAATTCCAACCCTAATCCTAACCCTAATCCCAACCCTAACCACAACTGTAACCCCAACACACCCCTAACCCTATCCGTAACCCTAACCACAAGCCTAATCTTAACCCTATTTCAAACCCTAGCCCTAATTCCAACCCTAACTCTAAGGCTATGTGCCCACGTTGCGGATTCGTGTGAGATTTTTCCGCACGATTTTTGAAAAATCTGCAGGTAAAAGGCACTGCGTTTTACCTGCGGATTTACAGCAGATTTCCAGTGTTTTTTTGTGCGGATTTCACCTGCGGATTCCTATTGAGGAACAGGTGTAAAACGCTGCGGAATCCGCACAAAGAATTGACATGCTGCGGAAAATACAATGCAGCGTTTCTGCACGGAATTTTCCGCACCATGGGCACAGCGGATTTGGTTTTCCTTAGGTGTACATGGTACTGTAAACCTGATGGAAAACTGCTTCGAATTCGCAGCGGCCAATCCGCTGCGGATCCGCGGCCAATCCGCTGCGGATCCGCGGCCAATCCGCTGCCGATCCGATGCCGATCCGCGGCCGATCCGATGCCGATCCGCGGCCGATCCGCTACGGATCCGCGGCCGATCCGCTCTGTGTGCACATGCCATAACCCTACCCCTAACCCTACCCGTAACCCTAACCCTACCCCTAACCCTAGTTCTAACCCTAGTTCTAACCCTAACCCTAGTGGAAAAAGAAACAAAAATATTTTCTTTATTTTATTATTGTCCCTACCTATGGGGGTGATAAAGGGGGGGGGGGGGGGGGGGTTTATTTATTATTTTTTTATTTTGATCGCTGTGATAGAACCTACCACAGCGATCAAAATGTACTTGTAATGAATCTGCCGGCCGATTCGGCGGGCGCACTGAGCATGCGCCCGCCATTTTGGAAGATGGCGGCGCCCAGCGAGGAGACGGACCGACACCGGGAGCCTCGGTAAGTATAAGGGGGGGAGATCGGGGCACGGGGGGGGCGTTGGAGCACCGGGGGGTGACATAGGAGCAGGGGGGGAGCGGGCAGGAGGACGGGGGAGCGGAGCACAGGACGGAGGGGACCGGACCCCATAACGGAGCACTGGGGGGGCGATCGGTGGGGTGGGGGGGGGTCACTTCAGGTTTTCCAGCCATGGCCGATGGTATTGCAGCATCGGCCATGGCTGGATTGTAATATTTCACCAGTTTTTTAGGTGAAATATTACAAATCGCTCTGATTGGCAGTTTCACTTTCAACAGCCAATCAGAGCGATCGTAGCCACGGGGGGGTGAACCCCCCCTGGGCTGAAGTACCACTCCCCCTCTCCCTGCAGATCGGGTAAAATAGGAGTTAACCCCTTCACCCGATCTGCAGGGACGCGATCATTCCATGACGCCGCATAGGCGTCATGGGTCGGGAAGGGGTTAAGTAAATACCCTATGAATCCGATCTCTCGGTGTACCCCACCGGTCTCCTGACAGCTGTGGTCGCTGATCGGCAGCAGCCTTCCATTATTCCATAGCAACAGAAAACACACTGATGGAATAGGGGCCACCAAGACCGGCAGGGGACTCTGATTTACCCCATGACTTCTCAGAAGGAGTTCGGGTCCATCAGAGTACAAACACATATAGGGTCACTAATTTAATTGGGCCCTAACCTGGGTTATAGCGGAGTTTGGAGCCAATCACTTGCCGCTGGGATCTATTTTGTCTGTGTGTTTCACAAGGAACCTATTACACCTTATGTATGATCAGTCCTGTATGAAGATGGGCCCAAGAATAATGTCTGATGAGCCACTCTCACTCACAGCGCATACACTATTGTTACACGTACGGTCTTGTCCCTCCACCTCTGTAGGGGGCGCTCACCTGTTTTATTGACCTTCGGCAGTAATCGGAGGAAGACCGGATGTGCGTACCCAGGCAGCGACTTCTTAAGGTCTTTAATAAATTTTACAAGATCGCTTTTATGATCGGGGTCAGCGACGGCCGCCATTCCAGCTCTCCCTTCCGTTCCTAACAAACAAATAAAAAAAGACATGGATCTTAATACAGTCTTGCGCGCAAAGCCCTGAGATCCATGAAGAGAGATGAGCCACGTACCTGGCACCTCCACTCCGTAGACCACCACGTCAGCTTGTTGCAGGAGTCTGCTCAGGATCCCTTCCACTTCTGTAGTGGACACATTTTCTCCTTTCCATCGGAACGTGTCACCCGTACGATCCCGGAAATACATATAGCCCAGCTCGTCCATCACCAGCACATCGCCTGGAGAGGACAAAACTACGGTCAGGAAGCAGACGACCTCGGTATAAGGAAGACGCCTCCATATTTGGGGCACCACTCTTACCGGAGAGATACGCCGTGTCCCCAAGTTTGAAGACGTTATTGGCGATTTTCTTGTTAGTGGCGGACTGGTTCACGTAACCATCAAACCTTCTCAGCGGGTCGGACTGGATGATGCGGCCAACCAGCTGCCCAGGCTCTCCTGTGATAGAAGGCGACACACGAGTAAAGGTCAGTTCCTCCGTACTCAGGATCGCCACCGGTCAAAGAAATAGGCCGATACTCCAGGAGATTGGAGTACCCCGTATGTGTGGGTGGCAGTGTACCTGGTACTGCAGTTCGGTCCTATTAACTGGAATGGGACTGGCCTGCAGGACCAGAAAAAGTCGTGCTGAGTGTGTGGACGTGGCAATTGCTGGGTTCTTCAGAAGGAAAGACAGTTTTAGGACTCACTCAAGTTTTATCGGATTGCACTCGGCCGGGTGTTATACTATGGGGGCACAGCAGACATGTGATTTTTTTTTTTTCTCATGCCGATTCAGCATGCTGTGAGTGGCTGTGGGACTCGGCTCACATACCCATATAAATGTATGGGTGCGTGTGAAACATCGGACTGCACTCAGGTGTCATCCGCGTGCAGTTAGATTACCACAGACACAGAGAATGGACACTATGGAGTAATTACTTTCTCTGTCTTCTACACATCTGTGCGCCGACTCACTGATGCGAGATAATTGGAGCAAAGTATACGGACACTTGGATCACAGTCTTAGTTTGATCCGAGGGCTCAGCAGTAGGGGGGGGGGGGCATTTGGATTTGGGTACGGAGATTTCACTGGATTTTATTTGCTGGGGTGAGAGCCATGTTACTTTTCCAGAGTCTTTGTTCTACCAGTAACGTGGGAACCCCCTATAGTTCCAGTGACAGATGACGGACCTCAGTGGGGGCTGGTTTTGTGCGGGATAAATTAGGGTTTTTATTGGTAACATTTTGGGGTACGTAATATTTTTGGATTGTTCCCAGTATAAGGCTGGATCACATTCTTGTGTTCTACGCTCATCACTTACCTTGGTGTTTCCGTGTAAATCCCACAAAAATGTGATTCAGATGATATCCGCAACGAACCATCCACCATGAGGCAGATAGAGACACTTCGTACTCCGTTTGGCGTCTGTTCCGGAGGTCTCCATCTGATCTGTGGTCACCCACACTTGTGTGCAAAAAAGACACCTAAAATGATGGGACACCGCCGGAACACAAACCAGTCCAATGTGACTCCATCTGCCTCATAAGTTCTGTCCGGGGTTTTGTCCGAATCGCAGTTTTGGAGAATTTACACAGAAAGCCTTACACAAGCGCTCAGCGGAGAGCGCAGGATAAATCTGAACCAAGCCTTATTCCAATTTTTTGGGGGTAGAATGAACAAACAAGTACAAGAATAATTCTAATTTTTATGCCGTTCCTCATGCGGTATAAGTGATCAGGCGACTTGACTCTTCGGGTTAGTGCGATTCCAGATTCATATAGGTTTTTTTTTGTTCTTTAGAGGTTTTGCTGCCATCATACAGTAAAAATGCTTTTTTTGCACAAAAAAATAGTTTGTCGCCATATTCTTAGAGCTGTAACTTTTTTTTATTGTTTGGCAAACAGAGCTGTATGAGGGCTTATTTTTTGCAGGACGATTTGCAGATTTTTTTTTTCTGTACCATTTTGGGCCACAACATTTTGTGATCGATTTTTAATCAGATTTTTCAGACACAAAATGAACAAAAAACAGAAATTCGGTAATTGTTTTTATCTATTTTTTTTATGTGCGGTTTACCCTGCGGTAAAAGTGATAAAAACGATTTGTTTGCTGGGTATGATTACAGCGATACCAGATTTAGATTGTAAAAAGAGCAAAGCATAAAAAACAGACTATAAAAACAATATTTTACAAAAATGAATTTATTTTTGCATCACCATATTCTGAGAACTAACTTTTTTATTGTTTTCCTGAACGAATGAGTCATATTAGGGCTTGTGTTTTGCGGGACGATTCAGCGTATTTATTTAGAAATACGAACTGCCGCGGTGCCTTATGGGATTCGGGGACAGCGTCCGGAAGCCCCAACTGGCGACTATATATGTAGATAGTATAAATAAATAAGCCAAGTCGTCCCGAAAAAACACAAGCCCTAATATAACTCATTTGGTCGGGAAAACAATAAAAAGTGTCATTATTAGTGTTATTTTTTTTTCATGGTATTCGCCGTACGAAATGAATAATGTGCCAGTTTTACAGATCAGGTCGTTACGAATGATGTGTCTTTTTTATCTGTTTAATCAGAAATGCTGCATTTTTATCGCAGGGGGTCGATCCTGCCATAGGGGGCCTTTAATGCCTTTTTAACCACTTATAAACTTCTGTTGGGATTGGCAGTGGGGTTAATTGGCCCAGATCGGCAACAAAACCGGCCGGGTCTGATTGTTAACGGGTTACAACTTAAAGAGGTTATGCCACGAACCATATTTATGACCTATCCATAGGACAGGCGATAAGTGAATGGTTACTGAGGGCCTGTGTGGTGGTGTGCACGCGTGACCCACAGAGAAGTGGGATGTACTGCACAGTTCACACGGGACTCTCATGATTAGATCCCAGCAATCTGTGGATAGAGGATAAATGGTGCTAGTGTAATAATCACTTTTAATCTTCCTTTACACTATAATCTTTATACACATGGAAAAGATACACATATATGCACATACCGGGCTGACAGGGGATGCAAAGACCTTCTGGAGTGCGGATCAGCTCCATTGTCTCTTCGTTTACCTTCATCAGCCGGATGGGATACACAAAGGGTAAAATGCGGCTGTTAAATCCGCAGGAGCCAACCTAGAGATGACAGGTAACGGTTACGTACACGGCTGAGCGTCCCCCTGCCGGCCCCCAATCACACGAGACGCGCTTACGTGGTTGTCGAAGTTTCCCAGGCTGCAGTTACATTCCGTGGCGCCATAGAACTCTGCGATCTGCGGAATCCTGAAGCGGGACATAAACTCCGTCCAGATGGCGGGTCGGAGCCCGTTCCCTAGCGCCATGCGCACCTTATGCTGGGACTCTGCCTCCCGCACCGGCTGGTTCAGGAGATAGCGGCAGATCTCACCGATGTACTGGACAATCTGGACATAAAAGCAGCCATGTCAGTACGAACTGGAGCTGACCATGGGTGGTGGCAAACACATGTCAGATCCTCACCGTGCAGTTATACTTCGCGCAGTCATCCCAAAACCGCGAGGCTGAAAACTTCCTTTTGATGACAACCGTCAGACCGAGGAGGATGCACTGACCCATTCCAACAATGTTACCTGCCGGAGAGCAAAAAAAAGATTAAAGAAAAGGCGAGGTTTCCAAACCCATTTATGGCGATACTATAAAATAAGCAGAAAAAAGTATTAACATTAATACTCACCTCTCAACCCCCAAATGCTTCTGTGTCAACGCTTCCCTTGTCCTCTGTCGCTCTCCGTCACCCCAGCTCTAGTTGTCTCAACATGTGACCGATACAGCCAATCACTGACCTCAGCGGTGGCGACACATCACTGCAACGGTAACTGATTGGCTGCATCTGTGACACAGACGACCCAGGTCACTGGTGTAGTAGGGTAAACAGAGGGACCTGGGAAATGTTGGCACGGGATCCGTAAGGCAATTATTCCTGGCACAGTTATCAAGACAACCGCTCAATGCAGAAAAAGTATCGTGCACGGTCCTGTTCTAGTTTATTAGATCCATGAACGACCCTCGCTGGGCATGAGACTCCGATCTCTCGGATTCAATAAATATGAGGAGCAGATGCGACACCCCTCCATTAGCAGACCTCTATTCCGTGGTTTATGTGACTGATGCCCTTAAAGAAAAATGCTATTTCTTAAAAGACTAAAAAAGTTATTTTCCTCAAGAGCATAAATCATAATGGCAGCAATAGCGGTCTGTGCACTACCTGCGGAGTGGTATAGAGGAAGGCAGTCATAAATCACATCATCCGATCGAAAGCCGAAGCCGTAATGCACCAGGGCAGCCATGCGGAAATATCTGCAAGGAAAGGACAAGGAAATAAAAGGAGCTGTGGTGACGCGTGCAAGTTGTGTACATTGCAGCTCTTGTACTCACCTGCTATGCACCACTATGGCCGCTTTGGGAAGCCCCGTTGTGCCAGAAGTGTAGATGTAAAATAATTTATCTGAAAAATAATCAAAGTATAAAAGGAAGAAAGTTATCAGACAATTGGAGAGGCACAGTGTGGTTCACATATTTACAACAGTGTGTTATAATAATAATACCAGGCACAACCCAATGGCAAGGGTGGAGCAGTTTCTGAAAAGAAGCATAAAAATATAATGACCCATATAGGGGAAAGTAGCAATGTGCAAGCAGTTTTCCTATGCAGGAATGGAGGCCGACACTGGCACCAATCAGGAGGATCTTTCACTCCTTATTTACCTGTAAAGCTCCTTCCAGGGTCCTTTGGAGGAAGACGGGACGCACTCTGCAACAAGGATGATACAAATTCCGAGCTAGGGGGAACCGTGCTGCGATCGCAGTCACCGAAGCAGAAAAGTCGTATGGATTTCCCCATCATGGAGTAGACATCCGTCATTGCTAAAGATACAAGAAAAAGAAAGTAAAAAAAAAATACTCTGTCTCCATTTATTACCAATGGTTGATTTTGGAAAAGCTGGGCAACATTTAATATGGCGCATATACGACTCCAGAAAGCATGTGGCTACCAGCCAATAGTCTGACATGGCTTTCAGGACTCTGGATAGCTTGGTGATAATTGGAGCTGCACCCAGCTTTCCAGGACGCAGATCTAACGGCACAGGCGGCAATCTAGAGCAAAGTCCGTCCCCAGTCAGCTCCTCACCTTGTGACATCTCCTGTCCAAAGATCACAGCCTTGGAGTTGGAGACGCTGAAGCAATGTTCCAGGGCGTCCAGACGTAAGTTGAAATTGATCAAAGCGGCTTCGACCCCGATTTTAGCCATGCCGAGCCAAAAGCCGACGTACTCATTGCAGTTCTCCATGAACAGCGCTATGACATCTCCGGTCCGGAAACCTTCAGCATACAAGAAGTTGGCCACCGCATTGGAAAACTCATCCAGCTCCCGGAATGTCCACGTGGCTCCGGTGCCCTCGAAAATCAGCGCCGTCTTGTTGGGATGACGTTTAACGCATTGCTTAAATATGATGGGGACGGTATTCTTCTCCCGCAGATGTCTCTTCACTTCCAGCTTCACCCGGAAGAGGGTAATCGCGCCTCTGCAAAAAAAAAAAAAAAAAGACGTTTGTGTGTCATATATGAAGGTTCATCTGTCAGATGCACCAGAAAAAGCTCAAGTACTACTCCTTAGATCCCTATGTGCCTGACAGATGCCAGGAGTGTCCATTTTGGGATGTATATGTACCATCTAGCGCTTTCCTATACAGACCGCAACCACAAAAAATGAAAAGGTATAGCCATGCACAATAAAAATTATTTTTGCAATGGAGATTCATTAACAATTTGCCTCCTGTAGTAGCTGCATTGCACTGTATTACTGGCAGGTGAATGAGTTCAATGAAAATGCATCAGGGAGCTCGTTCTGACTGTCCAATGGCAGAGTTTGTAACCCTTATCTGTCTTTTTCTGGGCTCCTCTCCGCTCATTTATAACCACAAAGTTAAAAGTGTGAGAACAAAAAGAGCCTGTAAAAGCCAAATGGTGCTAGATTTATAACGAAACCCAATTGTTAAAGTGATTTTTGGCCCAAAATACATTCAAGAAGAAGAAAAAAAAAATTGTCCCTAGAGGTGGGCAATCCCTTTAAATAGCGGCGCTTTCCAATGTAGCAAAAAAAAGGGCACGCTAGGAGTTGTAGTTTTGCATATTGGCTCCATTACTGTCCCCAGCAAATCTAGTTACAATCTGCTTCTTCCTAGCAATATCCATTAGTAGAGACAAGGACTACAACTCCCAATGGAATTTTCATCCAGTTTCCTCTTTAATTATGTAGAAAGAGAAGGGATAGAATGAGTGAAAGATACAGAAAGCTGCACATCCTGCTCCTAAAATCCTCTGTGCTGCAGGAATACTCTTCCTACCACTGCCTGTCTTTAGCTTCTGACTTTTCACCCATTCTACCTCCTGCCACAGCTGTTCTAAAATACTCTGTGCTGCTGTGCACGTCCACTGGTCTGTCGCGTGCAGCCTGGCTTCAGTCACTAGACTTGGCCACAGCGCGTGCCCTGAATGTCACTGTTTCACCATCTTGTTCTATAGGAAAGTGCCAATGTGCGTTCTTCTCCACGAAGTACTGAGAGTGGTCACGGGTCACTGCCTCAGACAAAATCAACACATTCACCTTCTGCTGCAGTCAACCTTTCCACTGGAGGACTACAAGGCCACAATACAAGGATGGAGAGGGCTCCAGATAGAATGGGCAGATATGGCAAGCCGTCGTAAAGACTCCCGTTGATACAGATGTTATAAATGGACGGGTAAAGGTTACCTTGCAAAATGACAACTATAAAAGCAAAGCACAGTCCATTAGGAATTGGGTAACAGCGACCCTGGCAGGGGGCAGAGTCCAGGGCTTATCTTGTAACACACAAATCTACACTGGAAAATCAAGTTCAAGGATGAAGAACACAATACCTACATTTACTGCGGGTACAAAGGGTGGCACCGGTGATAAGCCGCATCATTAGGCACGCCGAATGTGTACGGGGCTCAGCAAACAGGACCGTCTAGAAAGCTTTCCCACTATGCGTCTTGGTTATCGCCACTTCTGGGAAAGCTTCCAGGGGGCATCACTTTGCTGTCCGAGCCCCCTGAAGGGCCAATCTGCCTGGTTAATTAGTAATATGGTAAAGGAAAGGGCACATCACTACATAAGCAGGAAGGGGTGTTAATCAGGAGCCTGGAAAAGTAGAGTGGCTGTAATGGAAGCCGCCCACAGCTTCCTGGCTTAATTTAAGGAAACCTGTAGCTCGCTGCAATCTCTTCATTCTTAGGATTCGCAAATGTCCCACAGCTCGGATTGACAGAAGCGACATATCCCAGTGACATGCCATGGATTACCAAGAGAATACCACCCTTTAAACAGAAGCCATTTACAAAACGTGTGCTGAGTCCTACATGCATTTTAGCCAAATCCTTCAATTTTGAGTGGGACCAGCTGACAGTATGGGGATCTCCAAAAGTTCAATGCTGTGGGTAAAGGGATGAAACATGACAGATTTTAAAGTTTTTTTCTTCCAAAATGGCAAGTACCGGTAATCCCCCATCTATAGGATATGGGATCACTTGTTATAGCTTCTTCAGTTGGATCCCCCAGAATACAGAGAACATGGCTCCGGATCCCCAAGGCCAGGGCTCCACAGTGGAGTGTCGTACTCTGCTCTTTTACTGGCAGCCCCACAGACCATAAGCCAACCTCCACTTCATTAAATCCTGTTCTTGGGTTTTCTGCGATTGTGAAATATCCCCTATCCACTTGCCGGTTTTGAAGAAAAAAAACCCTTTAACCTGAGAAATGGTGGCAGATAAGGGACTCCTGCAGCAGGGCATCCTCCTCTCTCCATTGAGCACATGCAGGCACATGTGTTGGGTGTAGCTGGCAGGGAACATACTTGCATAACAATGCGCCATTCACAATCACACGAATTGGGTGCCACCTTTTTTTATTTTTTTATTCTATTTTAAAGGTGTGAAATGCCCCTTCAACCTTTTTAGTGCAAGGGAAAATATTAGTTTTTGCAACTTCATAAACCCTACGTCTGGAGGACAATGGTGGCGCTCACAGTACGTGTGGGCAGTAATGCGATGCCTGGAGGAATATGATCATTGTTAGCACAGGGGCGGAATCACTTCTTGGTGAAAAGAAACAGAACGGTCTAAGTGCTATAAAGAAGGACGACTTTGTCCTGAGGATCCGGATTTCTATGGATGACACATTAGAATTCATCCAGTTACAGAAAGGCCTTACATGCACTGACACAAAGGAACACTTGTCCGATTATTCAGCTATAATCGCTTATCGCCGAAGATTTTTCACGTCGTTAAAAAGATATTTTCCTAGAAAGAAAGTTGTTCTCTGCCATCAAGTGGTAAGATTTCCACTCAGGCCACAATGATTGGCACCAAACTTTCCCACTGCCCTGAATGGTAACCCCTTTAAGAGCGGCAATGGCAGCCATATTGGTAATCGCCCTGAATAGGAGAAACTGAACTGGATCTATTATATCAAATGTTCCTCGGTGTCACGTCTGATGGCGCCACTGTTGGATGTCATCCCTATAAATATGGCTCCCTGCATCCAAACAAGGCATAATAGATACTCCTTACATACACCAGGACATGTTTTTGGAGGTCCCATAAAGAGGTTTTCTGACACTGAGGAAAATGGACCCCAAATGCTCTAAAATACCTAAAACAACAAAGAGTAGGTGCTCTTCTTCCCCTGCTTAACATCAAGTCACCACTGTAGCCAATCACTGAGCTCAGAAGCTTGTGTCCTCTACTGCGGCACAGTGAATGGTTGCAGCGGTGAGATGACATTACAGCTGCAGCCGAACAAGAACCGTGCAGCAGCAGGGAATCAGCGCTGGACCCAGGGATGGATAGTACCTGTTCTGTCATAACAGATATTTTAGGAATATTTGGGGTCCACTTTCGTGAATGTGGAAAACCTTTTTAAAAAGAGATTTCCTATAACAAAGTGATGGTATATTGCTATTACATATAAATCGGGTGGACCAACATCTAGGACCCCCATTGATCCTGAGAATGAAGGGCATAGTGCTACCTAAATCCTGCCCATTGCAATGTCAGGCGGCCAGGAGGACACTGCGCAGGGTGCGCCAGCACTGCAGACTCGTCATACTCTGGATGGGTGAGGTTAAAGAGGACAGACACTCGCCGACCACACTAGCGACATGCCACCACTTTTTAAACACGAAAACAAAACCTGCTGAAGTGCTCGATAACAGAAAACAATAGAAGAAATGGAAAGTTTTTGTAATGCCATTAACCCTTTAAAGCTACGCGACTCTTAATTCTCAAATGGTAAAGCTCTTCAGTAGTCCCAGGCAAATTACTTTTTACCCCCCTCTTACCTCACATCTCGCCGGATAGTCTTGTAGAAAACCTTCATAAACTTCCATCCTCCGGAGCCCAGGTAGAAAACAAAGACGGCACCAATTGACTGGAACCAGGGCAGCCCGACCACGGCCTTGAGCAGCAGCAGCAGGGACGAGCAGGACACCAGGCGCAGCATCTTCCTGTAACCGGAGAGGCGATCAGAGTCAGCACCGTCCCCAGATCTGCTCTTATACTGACAGTTATCACCGCGCCCACATCACCTGCACCGGGGCAAGGGCAGGAAGGGGGCAAAGATCAGGTCATAGAAACAAGCAAACCATTCCTGTGTGTCTGGACGGAATCATTACTCCACGTGGATTATATATATCATCACTACTATGCAGAAACAGCCGCCCTGAAAGTGACAGCTGCTGAAAGCTTCCTGGCGCGCTGCCATGTGCCTCATTGCCAAAATATCCTATAGATTATTCTGCAAGCTGCATGCAATTGTCAAAATCTGTTCCTCTAAATAAAGCTTATTGAAGGGGGCACAGAGCATGCTCACATCTTCTAATGCGCCCCATGCAAGTAACCAATCAGATCACTGATGTTATTTTAAACCCAATTCTGGCACAATGAAAGCAGGAACCCGATTGGCTGCTATGGACAAGTGCCACGCACGTCTACACTAGTGTCAGGAGCTAAAACACGGTGGTGAAAACTGCACCCGGTCACCTGGGGTAACAGGACGACATATTCCTGTAAGAAAGTCCTGACACACAATAACAGAGGGTTATCACACCAGAATAAGAGAAGAGTGTGGGGTCCTTGGAATGGGAACTATCGGGCCATCGCTGTCAAAGAAAAGACCTAGCGGGCATCATTGGGTTATCAGTGTTATGGGGGGGGACTTCTCTTGGAAGTCAACTATCGGGCCCACATCATCATTGGTGGAGGGATATGTTGAGTTCTCCCTGGTGGGAAAGCTCCTTACAGGCCCCTTACTGCTCTGGCTGGGAGAGGGGCTGGGGTGGGGGAGGAGGAGAGTTCCTCATAGGGCCCTCACCACCCTGTCTGGCTGAAATGGAGAATGCGGGGGAAAACTCACGGGCCTCTCACTGCTCTGGCCGGGACATGGGGAAAGATCCATGGGGGCCCCCTTGCGGCTCTGGCTGGGAGAGACACATGTGGACACACACACGCTCTACAGAAAAGTGATTTCTATGCCACCAGAGAAAAAGGAAAAGGAGAGAGAAGGCGACAGGGAACAATTCAGGTGATTGTCACTGCGACAGGCGAGCGACTGGCATCGACAGCGCTGGCAGGGCGGGGAGCTGCTGCCACACTGGGGATTGACCTTCACAGTTGCGGAGATTATTATTATCTGGTCGTATCAGAGGAGCAAACTCCCATTTTACAAGCTAATAACCCTAACACAGGCCAGCACCGCCCGCGTACAACCCTCACCATGCTGACGAGCCCGCAGTAAGACATGGATGGGTACAACATCTCTACAACCATGTGCCCTTCCCCAGCCTGAAAGGGATAGTTACCAACAAGCCTGTACATACTATTGGGTATGGAATGAATATTTACGGGGTCATCATTCTAGGGACTCTTCCCCCCCCCCCAACCTCTTTGGATAGTTAACCTGCTCAAGTGTATTTACTGATGCCATATAAGCCCCGAAATCCCTGCAAGAAGGAGCAAAGAACAGCAGGACCCCTGCAATTAACTCTGCTCTAGGGGGTCTACCCACTACCCCGCCGAATACGGCTGTGCATGATCACGCCACTTCTCTATTGCTTGAGTGATCAAACAAATATATTTCTGATATATGAGACAATTCAGTGCCTTCTACTACTTGCTGATGGTCTCCAGTTTGATGCAATTATCTTCCTGCTGTCAAACCGCCTTATTACCAGACACAGGTGGTCTACAAATATTCTGCAGATGGTTGGGAAAATTATTAGGCACCTGACGTGGACTGAGAATTGAGGAGTCGGGGCAGGGATGGATTCATCGTCATATCACGGTAATAGGGTTATAGCTGGGATTCCACCACCGGGACTCCTGAAGGTTACAAGGGTCCAGCGGCCCCTATTTGAATGCGGACCAACGACCCTCGTCTTTGTGATCAGTGGGTATTCCCGTGGTATAACCCTCAGAAATCAGTCACATCATCTACTTTGTGGGCCAACCACAATAAAGGATTTCGGTTCCTAGGAAAGCTGGGTGACAGGCATCTTTTTATGAGCAGGGGCAATCTGCGCCCACACACTTTAGCATTTGATGTAATGTTGGCTATTTTGGTTGTCTCCCAGCTTTCCAAGGAACTGAAAATTAATGACGGAGGACAAAGATGCAGGAAAATAGTAACGGGGGGACTCTTAATTGGCCAAATGCGACTTTTCAGCAGAAGCGATGACCTATTTTTGGGCTGCGCAGCAGACGACTCTCAGCAAGTTCTCCAAAAACTAGGTGAGAGTTCACTTTGGTTTGGTGTTGTGCGACGAATGTTGTGAAATGCACACTCGGGGGTTAATGAATCACCGCTCGGGGTGACATCTATCACTACACACCGCAGTCGTCCCCACGGGGAGGGGAGAGTAAGTGATGCTGCGGATGGCAAACAGACAGAAGCGCGTGCCACCCGGGTTATAGCAGGGCAGAGGCTGAATATGTACATCTATGGTCACAAAACAGCTGCGGCCGGCTCTGGATAATAACAGGTTAATGTCATATGGGGGAAGTAAAGCTCATTGAATTTCAACCTTATTAGCCAACACCTCATGTCTAAGAGGATGAGGAGACGTAAGGTCACTACCTAATGAGCGCAGCAGCCAGCCATGGCGGTCACCAGGATTGCACTGGGAAAGGCGATAACTCCTGATGTGCCAACCTCCCCAGAATATATTGTACTATCTGCAGTCATACTACCGCGACTCAACATTGTCTGCAAGCCGGGGGCTTCCACTTTAAAGCAGTGGTCTCCAACCTGTAGCTCAAAACTACAACTCCCTGCATGCCTTGGCAGACAGGCTCGGAATTGTAGTTTTGCAAATGCTTGAAAATGGCTGCTCAGGAAGAGTCTTAAAGGGGATGTGTGCTTTAGACAACCCCTAGCCATACAATGGGGGGGGAATAGGAAATCCCTTGATAAGAGCATCCTGATATGTCCATGTATTCTGATTTTTAATAAGCACTGTGAAATGCTGCAGAAGCAACCAGGGTGCCAATGACAGGTGATAGTGGGGGTCACTGTAGGGGGATGTGTCATGCGGCAAGTGAATGTCCAGTCTGTATGATCCCTTTAAAGCCAGTGTATATTTTCAACATACGGATTACTGAATATGGATCTAATGGCCCGCTTCTAAAAATGAACAGTAGTACAATTGTCAGACAGATGAGATCTCTGACCTGAAGATCTACCAGAGTCTCAAAGAGTAGCTTCAACTGCATCAACACATGCAGTAATTTTCGGTAAAAATGTGTGCAATTGTCTGAAATACCAAATATTGTCTTATGCAGGGCCACCATGCCGGATTAGTCCCATCTCTAGACCAGATATCACCTCCCTACTAACCAGAATCCCTCAATGTCTGTCCACTATTTCATCCTTCTTCTCCGCTAGATTTCTGAAACTTAACATTGACAAAACAGAATTCATCATCTTTCCCCCATCTCACGCGACCCCCCCAACGAACCTATCCATTACAGTAAATGGCTGCCCACTCTCCCCAGTCCCACAAGCTCGCTGCCTCGGGGTAATCCTTGACACTGATCTCTCCTTCAAACCACATATCCAAGCCCTTTCCATTTCCTGCCGACTTCAACTCAAAAATATTTCACAAATCCGTTCATTCCTCAACCAAGAATCTGCAAAAACCCTAGTCCATGCCCTCATCATCTCTCGCCTTGACTACTGCAACCTCCTGCTCTGTGGCCTCCCCTCTAACACTCTCGCACCCCTCCAATCTATTCTAAACTCTGCTGCCTGACTAATCCACCTGTCCCCCCGCTATTCCCCGACCTCTCCCCTCTGTCAATCCCTTCACTGGCTCCCCATTGCCCTGAGACTCCAGTACAAAACCCTAACCATGACGTACAAAGCCATCCACAACCTGTCTCCGCCATACATCTGTGACCTCGTCTCCCGGTACTTTCCTGCACGCAACCTCCGATCCTCACAAGATCTCCTTCTCTACTCCCCTCTTATCTCCTCTTCCCACAATCGTATACAAGATTTCTCTCGCGTATCCCCCCTACTCTGGAACCCTCTACCACAACACATCAGACTCTCGCCTACCATCGAAATCTTCAAAAAGAGCCTGAAGACCTACCTCTTCCGACAAGCCTACAACCTGCAGTAACCACCGATCGACCAAACCACTGCATGACCAGCTCTATCCTCGCCTACTGTATTCTCACCCATCCCTTGTAAATTGTGAGCCCTCGCGGGCAGGGTCCTCTCTCCTCCTGTACCAGTTATGACTTGTATTGTTTAAGATTATTGTACTTGTTTTTATTATGTATACCCCTCCTCACTTGTAAAGCGCCATGGAATAAATAGCGCTATAACAATAAATAATAATAATCTCTGCCTGCGGTCCCCGGCTGTCCTTACAAATGTACAGCCAGGATCTGATCCTTCCTGCCAGTGCTTCAAGCAGCAGGAATCCAGTGACCGCTTCCCTTGAGGCCTCATTCAGATGTTAGGATTTTCTACATGCAAAAATAAAAACAGTCCAATTATTCTGTAGAGACTTTGCTGTCCAATTTATTAAGACCCCGTTGACTTGCATTGCCACTTTGGACCTGACCCCTGGATCAAAATCGGACGTGTCTCTGCTATGTTCTACGGAACACTTGGCCCAAGGGAAAAAAAATAAGAAGTGCATAGCCCCACAGAATATCAAAGGTACGAGCACTAAACATCTGGGCTGTCAGCGGAGGTGAATCTGTGCTGCGCTGTGGGGTCGGAGGAAATGAGGAGTTCGAGGTTTGGCTTATGAATCCACAGCCCTGGTGTGAACGAGCCCTTAAAGAGACTTTTCCAGAATTTAGTTATGGAAGGTCCCTCTCCCCCCATCCCTCTCCAAGATGCCAAATCATAATTTGCTTTGGTCCCAAATCACTGCTGCTGTACCTTCAGGCACAAAAAGTCAGAAAGAGATTATAGGATGTCCTTTAGGTACAGGATAGGGTATTTTGGGGGGCAGCTTATGCATACTTATATATGTAGATTGTAGAGGATACATTCTAGTCAGAGTATACATCACCTTCAGAGATTATATATATATATATATATATATATATATACACACACACACACACACAATGTATCACAAGCCCTCATAAATAAACCAAGCTTCCCCCTCTGCCCAGCACTGACGGCAGGGTCACCCGTGTCAGAGGTCACCGGTCAGCAGACAGAGGTGCTGCTGATCACTCATGGCCCGACCCCCCCTGGAAATATATTAAATATATTATATATAACCCCCGACCGCTGTGCAGTTAAAGACGGCGATAATAATAATAATAATAATAATATCGGCGTCTTTAACCGCACGCGGTCGGGGGTTGTCGGCACATCCGCTTGTTTTGGGTGCATTTTTCCCCCCAATAGGCTCCTATGGAGAGGCTAAAAAAAACAAAACAGCATGTAACATTGGAATTGTTTTTTTCTAAACGCAGAAACCCTGGGATAATAAAAACCCATAAAAATAATTCAAACTAATGTGAACCAAAGCTTAGAAAACACACAATAAAAACGCCACAATCAGAGCAGAAACCCGCAGGGTAAGGAACGTGTATGTGCACAATGGCGACTACTGGAGAGACTACCACAGACACAGTACTGCAGGGGATGTGCGGTGCATGCTGGGAGTTGTAGTGCGCGCACACGGGGCCGGTGGTGACCCCGCACACTGACCTGCAGTACTCGGCAGCTCGCAGCCCCCGCCGGCCGTCTTACGTCCTTCTCCGCCCGGCCCGGGTGTACTAAGATCTTCCGGGAGCAGCCCTGACATGCGGAGACACCAGGCCCCGCCCTCCGCACAGCACGTGATGCCAGGGGGCTGCTGGGAGTTGTAGTCCGGCCCTCGCTACCTGGCACTGCACAGCGGAGCAGCACCTGAGGCGGCGGCGCGCAAGGCATGGCGGGAGGTGGAGGCAGAGCAGTGAGCACAGACCGGAGTAGCGGATGGCAGAGCGGGCGGGCACTACAACTCCCAGCGTGCCCTGCAGGAGGAGGGTCCGCAGCTCCCATTTAAGTGAATGGAAGCAGAGCTGCAGTGTAGATAGGACCTAACCCATGTAATGAGGGAGGGGGCACTCAGGGTCTCACACCTGCCCCCGGGCTATAGAACCAGCAGCGACCAGAGCCTGCTCCGAAGGCTGCACTTGTCACACCCGCATGTAAAGAGGGGGCAAAAGTGAAGGCCCCCCCTGTCCGCCATGTTTGTACACCTGAGGAGAGGCTTCATAAACTGATTTCTAAAAAGCCTCCCTGCGAGGAGGGACAGATAGCAATAGAAAAGGAAGGAAAAATAATGCATATATATATATAAAAAAAAAAAGTCTAAACGGTCTTCTCACCCCCCATCTCTCCCATTCTAACAATAACGTTTGTTATCGCCGCTAACGAAATAGCAGGTTATTGTCCCAAAACACAGAATAAAATACTTGTATGGTGACATCTACAGCTAGCACCGAAAAATAAAGTGTTATCAGACAGTAAGGAGGGAAACCAATCCTAAGGAACAGCCCTGCCCCCAATAATGCGGAGATCTGCTCAGTGGTGCCCTCTCTGGCGGGGCAGGGAACTGCAGGAAGGCTCATTCGGCTCCTCTGCTGGCCACGGATACCCATTTATGTGTAAAAGATAACGTAGTGTATTTGGGGTCCCTGTAGAAAATGATGTATTGTTTGAAACCGCAGTCGACAACTGGACCCTAGAAACCTAATAACCTGTAATATTGTTTGGAGTGTCAGCAACTAGTGCATGACCACTAAATGTGAGTACAGGACCCTGTTCTACCAGTGAGGTCAATAGTCCAAGCCTTGTGGATGACCTCCTAGCTGCCGGCATCCCCTCACTAGTAGCCCTGGCGTGACACCATGGTGGCATCATACAATCATGACATCACGCCGGGCAAATCAATAGCACGTTCCTGATAACGTCAGCAGCAGCTAAGCTCACCCGGCCAGGTAGAGAGTTTGCTCCAAATTTAATACAGATTATTTTTTTAAGTTATGGCTCTTGGGAGAAAAAAAAAATAAAAAGTGCCACATCAGGAAGGGGTTAAAAAACACACACAAGGAAGAAATGCTTGTACAGGAGTAGTGGAACCTGTGTCCTGTACACTGCCACCTTGTGGCTGAAAAGAGGATAACACATTCAGTTTCCTACTAGTCACCATAGATACTGGAACATCGCCCGATGTTAAATTATTAATGACACCAATCAACTATGGATTTTATTTTACATATTTTATTTAACAAATATACAAATAGTTACATTTCTAACTTTTATACTAAAACCTGCCACCCGTGCAAACTATTCAGCAGGTCAAACTTTGAAAGACCGACCAATGAGAGCAAGGTAGAATTGCTTATTTAACACCGATTTGGTGGCACTTAGCCAACGGCTTTGTAAGAGTGCAGAGATGGGGTGTAGACAAGCTCCCAGACCTGTGCACTCTGTAATAAGGACACCCCCATTCTTGGTTCTGATTAAGAAGGAAACTGTTCATAGGGTAAAGGGCACAAACAACATTTGGCATACAGAGGAGTACGTACAGTCCATAGGCCAGATCTGAACTGGGGCAAAGATGAAATTCATCCTCAATCGTCCAAGTCCAGTCCGAATTCTGCATACAGATCCTTGGTGGTGACTCCTCTGACGGCCGCTGTGGAGAAAACATGTCATAATGCCCGGCATTAGTCACAGGTCATCGAATCACCGCACGGACGGCTTCTCACCCAGTTCCCCAATAGCTATTCCTTCCAATGCAGACCACAGGAGGGTGACTTCCCGCATTGCAAAATGTGCCATAGAGATAATGCATCTCCTTTGTCCTACATCCTACATCCATAAGACTTTACTGTTCTGCGACAGCCCTCTTATTCCTCATGGAAATACAAACATACATTGATAATTGGGTGTTACCATCCTTTCTATATATTTCCAGGAAGAACAAGAGAGGAACATCACAATGCAGAATTCTACAAAAGGAGGCCCTTCAAATGTTTGTTTTTCAAAGAACGCTTATAAAAATCACATCACAGGATCATTTTCTAAATTACAGACAATCCCTTTAAGAGACAATTTCTTCTAATGCAGCAGCCCTCCACCTCTGCTGTGCCAGGCTGAGAAGGATCATGTGGCACGGCCCCTAAATTCACTCACTGATTAGCAGATGCCATAGTACCCCCTAAAAAGTTAGGGAGTCATGATAATGTCTTAAAGGGAACCATTCAGAACGATTTTACTACAGAAATAAGTGGTACGGTTGTATATCTCCTACTAAAACAAAAACTAGACCCGTCTTACAGTAATCCGATGTGCCAGCGCTGAGAAATCCAGCTTTTAAGCAACATGCAAATTACACAGGAAGTGCAATGAGGTGTGTCAGCATTCAATATTAGCCAACCCCCAATGCACTTTCTGGCTAATTTGCACGTTTCTTCAAAGCTCAATTTCTCAGCGCTGGCACATCGGATTACTATAAGACAGGTAGCACTTTCATTGTTGTACTGGGACCTATACATTAGTGTCAGTGGTTAAATCGTCTGGACGTTTAGAATTCTTACCTAATCGGCCCAATAACATCTGTCCTGTGTCTTTTAACTCATTGTATTCATGGAGAAGGGAGATGTGCTCGTCCAGTTCTTCTATGCAGAAGCCTCTGGAGAAAATGGATACTGGTAATGACATGGAGCTACTGCGAACCACTCCTCATACACAAACATATATCACTACCATCACCTCAATATTTACTTACTCGGTTTCAAGTTTCCTTATTTCTTCATCTAAGGAGCTTTCCTTGTGCTTCAGATCGGCGATCTCTCTCTGCAGATCTTCTTCATGAGCTGCGGGAGATTTGCTGACACCTGGAGATTGGACCTGCAGATAGAGGAGTGTGTAAGGGCCCCGTCTCACATAGCGAGATCGCTGCTGAGTCACAAGTTTTGTGACGCAACAGCGACCTCCATAGCGATCTCGCTATGTGTGACACGTACCAGCGATCAGGCCCCTGCTGCGAGATCGCTGGTCGTGTCGGAATGGCCTGGACCTTTTTTTGGTCGTTGAGGCCCCGCTGACATCGCTGAATCGGTGTGTGTGACACCGATCCAGCGATGTCTTCACTGGTAACCAGGGTAAACATCGGGTTACTAAGCGCAGGGCCGCGCTTAGTAACCCGATGTTTACCCTGGTTACCAGCGTAAATGTAAAAAAAAACAAACAGTACATACTCACATTCCGGTGTCCAGGTCCCTTGCCGTCTGCTTCCTGCTCTCACTGACTGCCGGCCGTACAGTGAGAAGTGAGAGCACAGCAGTGACGTCACCGCTGCGCTCTGCTCTCAGTGTACGGCGGCTCAGTGAGAGCAGGAAGCAGACGGCAAGGGACCTGGACACCGAAAGGCGAGTATGTACTGTTTGTTTTTTTGGTAACCAGGGTAAACATCGGGTTACTAAGCGCGGCCCTGCGCTTAGTAACCCGATGTTTACCCTGGTTACCCGGGTGCTGCAGGGGGACTTCGGCATCGTTGAAGACAGTTTCAACGATGCCGAAGTCGTTCCCCTGATCGTTGGTCGCTGGAGAGAGCTGTCTGTGTGACAGCTCCCCAGCGACCACACAGCGACTTACCAACGATCACGGCCAGGTCGTATCGCTGGTCGTGATCATTGGTAAATCGCTATGTGAGACGGGGCCTTAAGAGCTGCGGTTACACCACGTGTCCGCTCCTGACCACAGACCGATGTCATTGCTCAGCTCTGACCTCACGGTCATCATGCACGTTGGCCTCAGGCAAGCAGCTTTTTTTTTTTCTACAGGGGTGCTGCGAGTGGCCCCACCCCCCCAAAAAAGAAAAACACGGCGCCGCTTATCTCTTTAAAAGAAGTTTACAAAAAAGTCTAGTTTTGGTATATGCCATCACTTTAGGAGTGTGTGTGGTCAGACCAGATCCTAGACATGGTGGGGTTGGTGTAGCGCTGCGTACGCTTTACTGTTTTTTCTAGGTGGCCTTTTGGGCGAGCAAAAGTAGTACAGCCCCATTCAAGTGAATGGATCCGGCTGCAGATCCCTGCACAGGCTGTCTGGGTGCTTCTGCTGTGCAGGGATCACTTAGAAAAGGGTGCAGCACTACACTGGCATGAGGACCCCTTTAATGTAAGAATTGGTGGGGGTCCCAGAGGTCATTAAGTGCTGACGGGTGGGGATAAAACATTTTTCGAATGAAAAGTGGTGACCACCTCACCTATCCACATCTCCCGACTTACCGGCGACTTAAATCCACCGTGGCTTCTTCCTCTAATTCCCAGGGGAGTTCTAGATAAGAAGCAGAGAACATGGACAATCGGTAATCAGGGACAGACACTGATCCCTCGCACCGGGGGGCGCTCGCTACTGCACTGAGGCAATCAGTGATGGACGGGAATAGCAGAGACCCCGGAGCCAAGAAGCTAACCCCGTCCTGACCGGGGGGGGATGCTCTGTTTCTCCTCCCTCTCTTCCAAGAGCCATAACTTTATTTTTTGTTATTCTGCCATGGACACAGCAGTGTTGAGACCTGTGGTTTTTTTTCCCGAGACGAGATATAATTTTGAGTGGTGCTCGTGACTTTACCATATAATGTGGTAACAAACATTCCGAGCGCGGAGTAATCCGCCCATTGTTCTCTGGGTTTTGTTCTTACGTAGTTCATTGTGCAGAACAACGACCCGAGAACGCCATTCTCCAGGTCAGGCAACTACAGCCATAACAAACTTGTAAAGTTCATTTTAAAAAAAAAAAAAAACAACTTTGTAAAAAAAAATAATATATATAATAACTGGTTTGTGCGGCCATTTTCCGTGACGGTTTTTATTTCTCCACTGTCAGAGCTGTGCGAGGTCCTGATTGTTATATTTTTTTTAATTCCCCCTTGGATCAGAAATTGCCAGCAGCATTTAAATGGTTAAGCTGCAGTGACCTGAGCGCACTGCGGCCGTCAGAGGCAGGTGCCGGCTGTGTAACAAGGCTCCGCAGCCCGCGCCACACACCGGATATAGGAGGTAGCAGCATGCCCTCAGTCAGGAAGGGGTTAAGCAGCCATTAAACCACTCACATATCGCTCCTGCCCCAATACACGTGCACGCTCAGCTCGGACGAGCACGCATATGTTCCCAATGAGGAGGCGGCCACCATCTCTGGGGGTGCCTTATGTCCCAAAGGATCAGGCCTGCTGAGAGCCATAGGTCTGATCTGTGTGTCTGCTTGGAAGTGAGGGGACAGGGACACCCCAGAATCAGGAGACGTGTACATAGTGGGGGGACAGGGACGTGTCCATAGTGGGGGACAGGGACACCCCAGAATCAGGAGACGTGTACATAGTGGGGGACATGGACACCCCAGAATCAGGAGACGTGTACATAGTGGGGGACAGGGACACCCCAGAATCAGGAGACGTGTACATAGTGGGGGGACAGGGACACCCCAGAATCAGGAGACGTGTACATAGTGGGGGGACAGGGACACCCCAGAATCAGGAGACGTGTACATAGTGGGGGTACAGGGACACCCCAGAATCAGGAGACGTGTACATAGTGGGGGGACAGGGACACCCCAGAATCAGGAGACGTGTACATAGTGGGGGGACAGGGACACCCCAGAATCAGGAGACGTGTACATAGTGGGGGGACAGGGACACCCCAGAATCAGGAGACGTGTACATAGTGGGGGGACAGGGACACCCCAGAATCAGGAGACGTGCACATAGTGGGGGGACAGGGACACCCCAGAATCAGGAGACGTGTACATAGTGGGGGACAGGGACACCTCAGAATCAGGAAACGTGTACATCGTGGGGGGACAGGGACGTGTACATAGTGGGGGGACAGGGACACCCCAGAATCAGGAGACGTGTACATAGTGGGGGACAGGGACACCCCAGAATCAGGAGACGTGTACATAGTGGGGGGACAGGGACACCCCAGAATCAGGAGACGTGTACATAGTGGGGGGACAGGGACACCCCAGAATCAGGAGACGTGTACATAGTGGGGGACAGGGACACCCCAGAATCAGGAGACGTGTACATAGTGGGGGGACAGGGACACCCCAGAATCAGGAGACGTGTACATAGTGGGGGGACAGGGACACCCCAGAATCAGGAGACGTGTACATAGTGGGGGACAGGGACACCCCAGAATCAGGAGACGTGTACATAGTGGGGGGACAGGGACACCCCAGAATCAGGAGACGTGTACATAGTGGGGGGACAGGGACACCCCAGAATCAGAAGACGTGTACATAGTGGGGGACAGGGACACCCCAGAATCAGGAGACGTGTACATAGTGGGGGACAGGGACACCCCAGAATCAGGAGACGTGTACATAGTGGGGGGGCAGGGACACCCCAGAATCTGGAGACGTGTACATAGTGGGGGGACAGGGACACCCCAGAATCAGGAGACGTGTACATAGTGGGGGGACAGGGACACCCCAGAATCAGGAGACGTGTACATAGTGGGGGGACAGGGACACCCCAGAATCAGGAGACGTGTACATAGTGGGGGGACAGGGACACCCCAGAATCAGGAGACGTGTACATAGTGGGGGGACAGGGACACCCCAGAATCAGGAGACGTGTACATAGTGGGGGGACAGGGACACCCCAGAATCAGGAGACGTGCACATAGTGGGGGGACAGGGACACCCCAGAATCAGGAGACGTGTACATAGTGGGGGACAGGGACACCTCAGAATCAGGAAACGTGTACATAGTGGGGGGACAGGGACGTGTCCATAGTGGGGGGACAGGGACACCCCAGAATCAGGAGACGTGTACATAGTGGGGGGACAGGGACACCCCAGAATCAGGAGACGTGTACATAGTGGGGGGACAGGGACACCCCAGAATCAGGAGACGTGTACATAGTGGGGGGACAGGGACACCCCAGAATCAGGAGACGTGTACATAGTGGGGGACAGGGACACCCCAGAATCAGGAGACGTGTACATAGTGGGGGGACAGGGACACCCCAGAATCAGGAGACGTGTACATAGTGGGGGGACAGGGACACCCCAGAATCAGGAGACGTGTACATAGTGGGGGACAGGGACACCCCAGAATCAGGAGACGTGTACATAGTGGGGGGACAGGGACACCCCAGAATCAGGAGACGTGTACATAGTGGGGGGACAGGGACACCCCAGAATCAGAAGACGTGTACATAGTGGGGGACAGGGACACCCCAGAATCAGGAGACGTGTACATAGTGGGGGACAGGGACACCCCAGAATCAGGAGACGTGTACATAGTGGGGGGGCAGGGACACCCCAGAATCAGGAGACGTGTACATAGTGGGGGGACAGGGACACCCCAGAATCAGGAGACGTGTACATAGTGGGGGGACAGGGACACCCCAGAATCAGGAGACGTGTACATAGTGGGGGGACAGGGACACCCCAGAATCAGGAGACGTGTACATAGTGGGGGACAGGGACACCCCAGAATCAGGAGACGTGTACATAGTGGGGGGACAGGGACACCCCAGAATCAGGAGACGTGTACATAGTGGGGGGACAGGGACACCCCAGAATCAGGAGACGTGTACATAGTGGGGGGACAGGGACACCCCAGAATCAGGAGACGTGTACATAGTGGGGGGACAGGGACACCCCAGAATCAGGAGACGTGTACATAGTGGGGGGACAGGGACACCCCAGAATCAGGAGACGTGTACATAGTGGGGGACAGGGACACCCCAGAATCAGGAGACGTGTACATAGTGGGGGGACAGGGACACCCCAGAATCAGGAGACGTGTACATAGTGGGGGGACAGGGACACCCCAGAATCAGGAGACGTGTACATAGTGGGGGACAGGGACACCCCAGAATCAGGAGACGTGTACATAGTGGGGGGACAGGGACACCCCAGAATCAGGAGACGTGTACATAGTGGGGGGACAGGGACACCCCAGAATCAGAAGACGTGTACATAGTGGGGGACAGGGACACCCCAGAATCAGGAGACGTGTACATAGTGGGGGACAGGGACACCCCAGAATCAGGAGACGTGTACATAGTGGGGGGCAGGGACACCCCAGAATCAGGAAACATGTACATAGTGGGGGGACAGGGACACCCCAGAATCAGGAGACGTGTACATAGTGGGGGACAGGGACACCCCAGAATCAGGAGACGTGTACATAGTGGGGGGGCAGGGACACCCCAGAATCTGGAGACGTGTACATAGTGTATACCAGGCCGGGGTTTCCCTACACACACCGGGCAAGAATACTATAGAGATACCAAAATGCAGCATTCGTGAAGCTTCAGAGCTGCGCCCCTTAATGGTGACAGGTGCCAGCATTGCACATGATAATACCTGCGCAGACTGCTCCCGGGTCTGGGTATCTGGGTGGGTGTCCCCCTCCGGGGAGCCCCCGGGCCACAGGGAGACTCCACCGTGCAGCCGCGCTCCTCCACACTCACAGGTCACGTGGCTGAGCGGAACAGCACTGCAAGGTTCTATCTGCTGACTGGTCACATGACTGGACTGTCGGGACACGCCCACATAACTGTGCCATCACTTCTGCAATGAACGGAGGCCAGTCCGCAGCCGCCACCAGAGGGCGCTGGTGACACATTTCTGCCCTCACTGCAGATTGCTGAATCGTGACAGTGTGTGACTTCATCCCACCACCAGAGGGCGCCAGATCACCATTTAAAAGTGGTGGAGAATCTACACTCACCGGCCACTTTATTAGGTACACCTGTCCAACTTCTTGTTAACACTTAATTTCTAATCAGCCAATCACATGGCGGCAACTCAGTGCATTTAGGCATGTAGACATGGTCAAGACAATCTCCTGCAGTTCAAACCGAGCATCAGTATGGGGAAGAAAGGTGATTTGAGTGCCTTTGAACGTGGCATGGTTGTTGGTGCCAGAAGGGCTGGTCTGAGTATTTCAGAAACTGCTGATCTACTGGGATTTTCACGCACAACCATCTCTAGGGTTTACAGAGAATGGTCCGAAAAAGAAAAAAAATCCAGTGAGCGGCAGTTCTGTGGGCGGAAATGCCTTGTTGATGCCAGAGGTCAGAGGAGAATGGGCAGACTGGTTCGAGCTGATAGAAAGGCAACAGTGACTCAAATCGCCACCCGTTACAACCAAGGTAGGCCTAAGAGCATCTCTGAACGCACAGTGCGTCGAACTTTGAGGCAGATGGGCTACAGCAGCAGAAGACCACACCGGGTACCACTCCTTTCAGCTAAGAACAGGAAACTGAGGCTACAATTTGTACAAGCTCATCGAAATTGGACAGTAGAAGATTGGAAAAACGTTGCTTGGTCTGATGAGTCTCGATTTCTGCTGCGACATTCGGATGGTAGGGTCAGAATTTGGCGTAAACAACATGAAAGCATGGATCCATCCTGCCTTGTATGGAGCATCTTTGGGATGTGCAGCCGACAAATCTGCGGCAACTGTGTGATGCCATCATGTCAATATGGACCAAAATCTCTGAGGAATGCTTCCAGCACCTTGTTGAATCTATGCCACGAAGAATTGAGGCAGTTCTGAAGGCAAAAGGGGGTCCAACCCGTTACTAGCATGGTGTACCTAATAAAGTGGCCAGTGAGTGTAGTAGTCACATGACTGCAGCTATGGAAATCGCGTACGTCAGATCATGTGACCGCCCTCTAATGCTGGGAATAGGGGAGCTGTGACAGGTTGGTGGTATTGCACTCTGTCGCGATTTGACAATTTTTCTATGTCTCTGGAAAACCTTTATGGTAAGTAGTGATCGCCCCCTAGTGGCAGCTGCAAGTAGAGCATTATCAGAGATTTGTACAACATAACAGGTGCCTCTCACTAAATTAAAATATCATCAAAAAGTTAATTTATTTCAGTTCTTCAATACCACAAGTGAAACTCCTATATTATATAGAGTCATTACAGACAGAGTGATCTATTTCACGTGTTTATTTCTGTTAATGTTGATGATTATGGCTTACAGCCAATGAAAACCCAAAAGTCATTATCTCAGTAAATTAGAACACTTTATAACACCGGCATGAAAAAATAATTTTAAAATCTGAAATGTTGGACTACTGAAATGTATGCTCAGTAAATGCACTCAGTACTTGGTCGGGCTCCTTTTGCATCAATTACTGCATCAATGAGGCGTGGCATGGAGGCGATCAGCCTGTGGCACTGCTGAGGTGTTATGGAAGCCCAGGTTGCTTTGATAGCAGCCTTCAGCTCGTCTGCATTGTTGGGTCCGGTGTCTCATCTTCTTCTTGACAATATCCCATAGATTCCCTATGGGGTTAAGGTCAGGCGAGTTTGCTGCCAATCAAGCACAGTGATACTGTTGTTTGTAAACCAGGTATTGGTACTTTTGGCAGTGTGGACAGGTGCCAAGTCCTGCTGGAGAATTACATTTCCATCTCCAAAAACCTTGTCGGCAGAGGGAAGCATGAAGTGCTCTAAACATTTCCTGGTAGACGACTGCGCTGACTTTGGCCTTGATAAAACACAGTGGACCTACACCAGTATCATGCTACACGGGGGTGAGACAGAGAGACGAGGTGAACCCAAAAGTGGACCCTCTGGGTCGCGGTCCCAGAGCCCCCTAGGGCGAGCAAACCTGATGGATGCACCCCCTATACAGGGAGTGTTAGGAGCAGGCCCAGGGAGGATGGAACCGCAACTGCCGGAGCCAAAGGGACGACTGGGTGAAGCAGCGGAACAGGAACGCTGAGGATGACGAGGCTGAGAACTGAAAAGGAATAATACAAATATTAACAGAAGGCTGGAGCAGGAGTAATAAGAAGACGGAGGAACTGAAAGCACAGAAGGAACGGGACACAGGAAGCTATCCTAAGGATGGGCCCGAATATAACGCTGGAACTAACAGAACCGTTACAACGAAGATACGCAGGCGCTTACCTGAGGAAGCGCCGAACAGAAATACCCGGTGGGCGCCGCCATATTGGAGGCGGAGCCACCGGGTCACAACCTCCCAGAAGGCAGAGCTGCGGAGGAGACCCTAGGGCGCATGCGCCGACCGCCGATGCGCCGAGAAGCAGAGAAGCCGGACCGAGAAGAAGAAGGAGGGACGTTGGGAGCGCGCCGGCCAGACAGGTAGGTATCGGCGACCGTGACAACCAGCAGATGACATGGCTCCCCAAACCATCACTGATTGTGGAAACTTCACACTAGACCTCCAGCAGCTTGGATTGTGACCTCTCCACTCTTCCTCCAGACTCTGGGACCTTGATTTCCAAATGAAAAGCAAAATTTACATTCATCTGAAAACACCTTGGACCACTGACAACCGTCCAGTTCTTTTTCTCCTTGGCCCAGGTAAGACGCTTCTGGCATTGTCTATTGGTCATGAGTGGCTTGACACAAGGAATGTGACACTTGTAGCCCATGTCCTGGATACCTCTGTGTGTGGTGGCTCTTGGAGCAATGACTCCAGCAGCAGTCCACTCCTTGTGAATCTCCCCCAAATTTGTGAATGGCCTTTTCTTAACAATCCTTTCCAGGCTGCGGTTATCCCGGTTGCTTGTGCACCTTTTTCTACTTCACTTTTTCCTTCCACTCTACTTTCCACTAATATGCTTGGATACAGCACTGTGAACAGCCAGCTTCTTTAGCAATGACCTTTTGTGGCTTACCCTCCTTGTGGAGGGTGTCAATGACTGCCTTCTGGACATCTGTCAGTCAGCAGTCTTCCCCATGATTGTGGAGCTACTGAAACAGACTAAGGGACCTTTTTAAACGCTTAGGAAGCCTTTGCAGGTGTTCTTTTTTTTGTTATTTTAATTTACTGAGATAATGACTTTTGGGTTTTCATTGGCTGTAAGCCATAATCATCAACATTAACAGAAATAAACACTTGAAATAGATCACTCTGTAATGACTCTATATAATAGATGAGTTTCACTTTTTGTATTCAAGAACTGAAATAAATTAAATTTTTGATGATATTCTAATTTAGTGAGAAGCACATGTATAAACCAATAACCCAGAGAACTGTGTCAGAGCATCTCCTGAATGGGGTCTTGTGTGGTGTTCCTGGTATACAGGGGGGTCTTGTGGGATGGACACTTCTGTAAGTTGTGATTTATCCACAATACGCTTTTGTTTGCCTGTGGAGTAATGGAAGCTGTTCATCTTCTCCGGACTCTTAGCTCCTGTTCTCATTACATCAGTGGATCAGTAAAACACAAAGTCATCAGATCGGCTGCCCCGCTGGCACTGAAGAGATTAGACTGCATTCACACCTGAGGGATAGAGACAGTGATAAAACCCTGCACCTCAGGAAGGACTGATCACTTTGTCAGAAATTTACACCAACTGGCATTGTCCTGTTGACTTGCCAGGTGTACAGCCCACACGTGCTCCCTGCTTCTACCTGGACCCAATCGCCAAAAATGGTAGTAAATGTCCAGGACCAAGATATTGATGATCGCGGAGATATCAGGAGAGGTGATCACTATGGAGCTGATCTGCAGTACCCAACAGCGGCCACTACAGAGTGTCTGGTGCTGTGGGATTCCGCCATGTACATCCAGCAGGAGCAGCAATCAGGTGACCAGAGACCGCGGCAGTCAGGTGACCAGAGACCGTGGCAGTCAGGTGACCAGAGACCACCGGGCGTTGGCCCCCAATCTGATATTCACAATCTTCCCTAAGGATTAACCATCAATATCCATCCTCCGTGCTCCTAAACATAAAAATGCAAATCTCCCCACAATTCTCTCCAGATCAAAATAAAGAAATTAATACAAAATGAGCGCCACTAAGGCTATGTGCACACAATGCGGATTTTGCTGCGGATCCACAGCAGCTTTCCATGCATTTACAGTACCATGTAAACCTATGGAAAATGCAATCCGCAGTGCACATGCTGCGGAAAAAAACGTGCCGAAAACGCAGCGGTTTACATTCCGCAGCATGTCAATTCTCTGTGCGGATTCCGCAGCGGTTTACACCTGTTCCACAATAGGAATCCGCAGGTGTAAAACCACAGGTGGAATCCGCACAAAAACCACGGTAAATCCGCAGTAAAATCCGCTGTGTAAAAAACCGCAGAGCTCAAAAATACGTGTGCACATAGGCTAAAAGTCCAATGTATGAAAGTAGAAATGATTTCCCGCATACTGTAAAAGCGAATAAAACATCAAACACGTCCCCTACATGGGCTCAATAAAAAAGTAGAACTTGGTGCAACCCCCCCCCCAAAAAAAAAACAAAAAAACCTTCTATCGCTCAAATGGCTGCAAAAAAAAGGGAGAAACAAAAGCACAAAAAAGAAAACGGGCAAATTTGTCTGGAGAGGCGGAGAACACTGTGACACACACTACTGCTCAGGAAAGAGCATGCTGGGACTTGTAGTTTTCCTAACGGTGTCACATACTGAGTGAGGGGGGAGAAAAGGGGCAATTTCACTGTTTTTAAGAAAAAAAAACGCCTATATAATGCCTGGTGTGGACATAGCCTTAGGGCAGTGTTCCCCAACTCCGGTCCTCAAGAGTCACCAACAGGTCATGTTTTGTGGATTTCCTTAGTATTGCACAGGTGATAATTGCATCACCTGGACAGGCAAGCATTCAATGACCTGTACAATACTAAGGAAATCCACAAAACATGACCTGTTGGTGGCTCTTGAGGACCGGAGTTGGGGAACACTGCCTTAGGGTATCAAATTGTAAATTTTACTTATTTTTTATTTTTATAATTTTTAATCCCAATGATGGAAAAACATGCAGAAAAAGCGCAAAAAGAACAGACTTGGGGTATGTGCACACGTTGCAGATTTGCCTGTGGAATTTTCTGTGCATATTCTGCATCTCTTGGCAGAAAACGCAGGTCAGAATCTGCGCGGATTTGATGCGTTTTTTTATATGTTTTTTGTGGATTTTCGTGCATTTTTTTCATGCCGATTTGTATGCGAGGCTTGAGAAAGTCTCAGTACGAGCCGAAACGTCGCCTGCCATGTAGGTCTGTATTAAACCACATTTTTTCCTCTTTATTTGAGGAGTGCTGCCTTCTTTTTCATCTTGCTAGATAGATAGATAGATAGAAATGGAATGGATGGATAGATATTAGATAGATATGAGATAGATAGATAGATAGATAGATAGATAGATAATAGATCTATAGATAGATAAACATGGGATAAATAGATGATAGATCTATAGATAATACCAAGCCCAATGTTTAGTAATAAACATAATAAAATGGTATATAAAGTGTTACATAATGACACACACAAAATCTGCGTTAGGCCGGGGTCACAATTGCGAGAAAGTGACACGAGTCTTCGCATCAATACCCGGCACTGCCGCTGGCACATGGACAGGAGCGTTCAGATGCATAAAGATACACGCAGCCGCACACTCCGGGCCCGAGTGCCGGCGTCAGTGTCAATAATTGATGTGTGAGACTCGTGCGAGTTTCTTGCAAGTGTGACCCCGGCCTTAAACACAATATCTGTTTAATTAAAAAAAATGACGTGGGCTCCCGCGCAATTTTCTGCGCCAAAGAGGGAAAGCCAGCGACTAAGGGCCGAAGTTTATAGCCTGAGAAGGGGATAATACCCATGGAGCTTCCCTGGCTATGAATATTAGCCCACAGCTGTATATTTAGCCTTTACTATTAAAATAGGGGGACCCCCCAAAAAATACCCAACGTGAAATAGCCAGAAAAGGCTATGTAGACAGCTGCGGGCTGATATTCATAGCCTAGGATGGGACCATGGATATTGGCCCTTCCCCGGCTACAAATATCAGCTCACAGCCGCCCAGAAATGGCGCATCTCTAAAATGCACCAATTCCGGCACTTCGCCTCTCTATTCCCACTGCCCTGCAGCGGTGGCATATGGGGTAATAGGGGGTTAATGTCACCTTTGTATTGTAAGGTGACATCAAGCCGGCTTAGTAATGGTGAGGCGTCAATAAGATTCCTATCCATTAGTAATCCTATAGTTGTGAAAGGGTTAAATAAACACACAGCTAGAATAAAGTATTTTAATGAAAAAAAAACACAACACAGTTTTGCCATCTTTATTGTTCCGCCAATCCATGCGACGCCCTCAATCTCCTGCAAAAAAAAGAAAAAATAATAAACCAACACAATTACTCCCTGGTCCGATGCAGTCCATTTAATAACAAGTGTCCCATGACGATCTCCCCTATAGAGCTGTCATATCAAGAGATGTCACTGCTCTATAGGCCTCCAGTGACACACTGACAGGAGACAATAGCCCCTGCAGGGTTAAATGGCTTCTCACTTTACGGCACTGCTGCGTGAGAATTTTCCCACGCAGCAGTGCCGCAAGTGACAGCATGAACTCTGCAGTCACAGCGGCGGAGGGATACAGGATTACCTCCTGTCACTGTATCACTGAAGCTCCTGGAGATCTGTCGCATCTGCCGCTGTGACAGCTCTCCACGGGAGATTGTCGTGGGACACTCGTTATTAAAAGGATTACTGCGGATGAGGGAGTATACTGTTGGTTTTTTATTTTTATTTTGTTTTACAGCTGATCGAGCGTGTCGGGGTTTAGGTGATTGGTGAGTATGTACTGTATATGTGTTTTTTGTTTTTTTTTACACTTGAACACAGTAGCTGGATGATGGGACTATACTGTCCCATCATCCGTCTACCTGTCACTGTAGCAGGCATAGCCGGATGGGACTAGTAGTCCCATCGGACGATGCTTGCCTACACACAGCCACGCACACAGACACACACACAGCACCGCACACAGACACACACACAGCCCTGCACATATTCTCCGCACACACACTCTGCCCCCTCCCGATCGGCGTTTCTCACATCCGCAGCATATTGGCAGATCTTTTTTAAATCCTGCGGATTGCCCTGATACAATGGAAGTCAATGGGTGCAGAAACACTGCAGATCTGCAAAAATAATTGACATGTAGCAGAAAAAAACCTGCTGCAAATCCACACGTTTTTTTCCACAGCATGTGCACAATTCTCAATTTCCCATTGACTAACATTGCTTGTGCACTACACTGCAGATTTGATGCAATTCCGCGTGTCCAAAATTGCTGCGGATCAGCATCAAAATCCGCAACGTGTGCACATAGCCTTGCCGTGTTTTTAATTCAATGCAATTTTTTTTGCAGAGACCAATCACACAGCCTGTGTAAACCCAGCAGAGACCAATCACACAGCCTGTGTAAACCCAGCAGAGACCAATCACACAGACAGCCTGTGTAAACCCAGCAGAGACCAATCACACAGCCTGTGTAAAAAAAGCAGAGACCAATCACAGAGACAGCCTGTGTAAACCCCGCAGACCAATCACACAGCCTGTGTAAACACAGCAGACCAATCACACAGCCTGTGTAAACACAGCAGACCAATCATGCCTTTCAGCCTCCTGCGGACACAGTGACCGGCTGACTAGTGCAGGGCGGCACAGTGCACACATTCCTGCCCTTCCCGACTGTTGGTACCGCCCACTCCCCCCACGTCACCTCTTGGCATGGTACAGTTGGCGGTGACGTCACGGGGACAGCGCTCAGCTCGGGAGTGCGCGCAGGCGCGGTGCATTGTGGGTACGCGGTGACGTGTTCCCCCGGCCGGACTCAGGATGGCTGACGATAGACAGCACAAGCTGGCCTCGGCCCGGAGGAAGGTAAAGGACGAGGCGGAGGCCCGGGGACTGCGGGGCGGACACTGGTTACCGGGACACCGTGGGTGTGAGGCCGGAGACCGGGGCAGTGGGAGGTGTCAGCTGCGGAGTGTTGGGTGCCATGGCAGCAGGGTGTGCACCCATAGTATGGGGGAGGGGTGTGGTGGGCATAGGCTGGCAGGCACTGGGTATTGCCCACTTCACATGATGCCACTTTGTACCTTGCAACTTTATTTGTTGAGGCATGGAAGGCGATGACAAGGTCATGTGACTGCGCCAGCTCCTCTGGAGGGCAGTGGCTGCAGACCCTATAGTGCCCCCTATATTATCGCTGGAGCTTATGCCAAGCGGTGAGGTGGCGACCTGCAGAGTGTCACGTGATCACAGACTGGGGGCTGCTCGGATTAGAGCTGTTGTGGCCTGGCTGCCAGGAAGTATTACAGAGGGACCTGGTGGAGGCCGCGCTGAGGCTCCGGGGACGCACACGTGGGTTATTCTCAGAAGACCCCAGTAAAAATGATATTCTGTGTTTGGTATCAAGCTGACATAACTTGTATCTGTGTGGGGGGCTGGCTTATACTTTCTGGGTAGTTCCTAAGACCCCCATACTGGTTAGATGGCTGGCTGATCCCGCTGACCAGCTGATTCATATAGCCGTGTCCCAGCAGCTGATCGTGGGGGGAAGAAGGATCGGGCAGCTGGATTTCAACATGTCCAATCATTTTTATTATCAAGAGAGATGGGGAGAGAGATGTCCGACAGCTGCTTATTCCCCTCTCCTGTGTGACCGCATATAACCAGGGCGGAATAAGTACAGGAGGAATAGCTGATGGCAATGTAAGGTGTATCGCAAGTCCAAAAAGAAAAGTTACTCCCCTCCACTACATGCACTGGACAGTAATCTCCTGATATGAATGGTATGTACACAGTGACTGCACCAGCAGAATAGTGAGAGCAGCTCTGGGGTATAATACAGGATGTAACTCAGGATCAGTACAGGATCAGTAATGTAATGTATGTACACAGTGACTGCACCAGCAGAATAGTGAGTGCAGCTCTGGAGTATAATACAGGATGTAACTCAGGATCAGTAATGTAATGTAGGTACATAGTGACTGCACCAGCAGAATAGTGAGAGCAGCTCTGGGGTATAATACAGGATGTAACTCAGGATCAGTGATGTAATGTATGTACACAGTGACTGCACCAGCAGAATAGTGATGGCAGCTCTGGAGTATAATACAGGATGTAACTCAGGATGAGTACAGGATCAGTAACGTAATGTATTTACACAGTGACTGCACCAGCAGTGAGTGCAGCTCTGGGGTATAATACAGGATGTAACTCAGGATCAGTAATGTAATGTATATACACAGTGACTGCACCAGCAGAATAGTGAGTGCAGCTCTGGAGTATAATACAGGATGTAACTCAGGATCAGTAATGTAATGTAGGTACATAGTGACTGCACCAGCAGAATAGTGAGAGCAGCTCTGGGGTATAATACAGGATGTAACTCAGGATCAGTGCTGTAATGTATGTACACAGTGACTGCACCAGCAGAATAGTGAGAGCAGCTCTGGGGTATAATACAGGATGTAACTCAGGATCAGTACAGGATCAGTAATGTAATGTATGCACACAGTGACTGCACCAGCAGAATAGTGAGAGCAGCTCTGGGGTATAATACAGGATGTAACTCAGGATCAGTAATGTAATGTAGGTACATAGTGACTGCACCAGCAGAATAGTGAGTGCAGTTCTGGAGTATAATACAGGATGTAACTCAGGATCAGTGATGTAATGTATGTACACAGTGACTGCACCAGCAGAATAGTGAGTGCAGCTCTGGGGTATAATACAGGATGTAACTCAGGATCAGTGATGTAATGTATGTACACAATGACTGCACCAGCAGAATAGTGAGTGCAGCTCTGGGGTATAATACAGGATGTAACTCAGGATCAGTGTTGTAATGTATGCACACAGTGACTGCACCAGCAGAATAGTGTGAGCAGCTCTGGGGTATAATACAGGATGTAACTCAGGATCAGTACAGGATCAGTAATGTAATGTATGTACACAGTGACTGCACCAGCAGAATAGTGATGGCAGCTCTGGAGTATAATACAGGATGTAACTCAGGATGAGTACAGGATCAGTAATGTAATGTATTTACACAGTGACTGCACCAGCAGTGAGTGCAGCTCTGGGGTATAATACAGGATGTAACTCAGGATCAGTAATGTAATGTATGTACACAGTGACTCCACCAGCAGAATAGTGAGTGCAGCTCTGGAGTGTAATACAGAAATTATTCCTTGGGATCAGCAGAAATACGTCTTATGGAGATGATGTTGGTAGTGGTGAGATAAACGCTCTCAGGATGCAGACACCTGAAGGTTTGCAGGGATTATCATCGTCTGGTTTATGTAAGCCTTGTTTTTTTTTACAATCGGCCCATTGTCCTAGTAAAGAATACAGTGCGTCTTTTCTGCAGTGTAGGACTTTAGGAAATGTCGGCTCGGGTGTTGGGGTTGGTGGTGCCAGCCGTGTCGCTCCCACAGTTACCTCTTGTGACTGTCCGGCTGTGGGCCGCCCTCCAGGCTAATGTTACATATTGTCAGATCCATGTTACATCAGGTTGTGCCCCTTTAGATCTGATCCGCCGGTGACCCCCGGCCTCTCCTGCAGGGCTATAACGCTGCATGTCGATGTGGCAGGAGCTGTAGTCAGCATGGCTGCAGCAGTAATTCTTGGCTTCCTTTCAGTCATCCCACATTAGGGCTCCTTCTCACTTGCGAGAAATACGTCCGAGTCTCGCAGGTTAAAACCCTGCTCTAGCGCCGGCACTCCAGAGCGGAGCGTGCGGCTCTATGTATTGCTATGCTGCTGGAGTGCCGGCACCAGAGAAGGGTTTTAACCTGCGAGACTCGGACGTATTTCTCGCAAGTGAGAAGGAGCCCTTACAGTCAGACTCTCCCCAACCCAGAAAAGGCTGATAACAGAGAACACTAGATTGTCGTATAGACTCTATATTTGGTTCTTGATTGTTTTTCATTATTCTTTTCCATTGTCTTTATAGTTAAAGGAATTTCAGCAGAAGACGACTCCACCAGCTCCTGTGGGCAGCAAGAAGAAGAAAAAGGGAAAAGAGTCCAGCAGCCATCCTGACACCCCCAATCGTCTCTCTCCAGACCCAGTAAGGCACAGCATCACATGGCGTCATTCACTATGTACAAATAATGCATCAAACTCATTTGCAGGATACTTTTTAGAGGGCATCTGATTGCAGCTCTACAGTTACCGCCTCCATGGCCTTTTCTATGTCTCTTAGTAATGCAGACGTATGTATACAGAGAACTTGTCTCCCAGCTTGCTTAGACTGCTGCAGCCAGGAACATTCACTTAAAGAGAACCTGTTACTTGATTCATACAACCCAAACCATATTCTGCATGACTTAGAGCCTGGCTGGAGGCGAGACTTGTCCGGCTCTTCCCAGCGCCGCTCTAGGTAATTGACAGGTCTCTCGCTATATTCTGAAATGCTGGAGCCTTTCAGAGAAAAATACACCTGGCGGCTACCTTGCTGCCTGTGGTTTGGGCAGCATGACTCAGGTGATGGGTTCCTTTTAGAAGGACCTGGCTTTAGTTCCCCGCACACTGAGAGGCCAGGGTGGCAATTTGCAGGGGTACACCAGAGATGTACCAGCTTTTTCGCTGGTAGGGGTTCAGTAGATTGGACCTCCACAGGTATATTGTAGAGGTAACAAGTTGTCACCTATCTATAGGATGGGCGATATCTTCTAGATCGGTGGCGGTTTTACCTCCGTCCCCAGTTTGCATGGAGCTGCAGTGCACATTTGACCCTCCCTCCATTCATTGATTCATTGTCCTTGGGATTGCCAGAGAATGATGAGTGTTGTTGTCGGTTATCTCTGGCAGTCCCATAGACCATGAACAGAGCTGTGGTGGATCATTTACCCTACCGCTACATGCAGACGTGCCCCATCCTGGCGAACAGTAGTAGGGCTCTATTTTATTCCCTTGATAACTTCACACCTTCAACATGCTTTCTCTCCATTTGTACCCGGGTGTTATCACCTTGGGGGCATTGATGAGAACTGAGCGTCCTAAGTATTTATCAGTTTGTTTGTTTTTGTTTTTTACACTCCATATCAGAGTGCACTATAGGGATATCTTGAGACCCCTTCTACTGATGTCCCAAAAATAACCCTGCAGGATTGTGAGGGACTGTACCTTCCCCATTGTCCTACACAGGGGCTGCTTATGGTGGTCTGCACTCAGTTACTGACTGCCTCCAGTTGTGTCAGTTGGCATCAGTGTCCAATATGGCAGCTGCTGTGTGTAATCTGGGGCGCGCTGCTGTGTACCTTGCTCTGCCTTTTCCCCTTCTTTCTATGTTTTCTCACTGTCTTCAGATTGAGGCCATTTTGAAGGGGCTGGTATCAGATCTTCATAGATCCAATGGGGTTTCCCTTCCCGGTTTGGGAGACATGAAGGTGAGCTATACGGGGAGCTGCTGCCATTTTGCTCCGGCTTTGCCTGTGCTTCCCTACCCTGTGCCCCTGATGCTTGCCCAGCTATTTTACATGGTCCCTTTTTTTTTTATTTCACTTTCTCCCTCATGGTCACCCTTCATTGTTATCCATTGGTTCAGATGTGACGTGTACCCTTTTATTTATTTTGATCCCCCTTCAATCAATGTGTTGTATTCATTGTGTTCCATCACAAGACAGCGCGAAGGTCATGCTATACTGCGGCAGTGTTATTGTATGTAGCGTAATACCACCATGTTCTGTCTGTAGGGCGCGATATGTTACTGCTATACAGTGACGCAGCAAGTGGCGCTGATGACATTATTATTGTAGCGCCATTTATTCCATGGCGCTTTACATGTGAGGAGGGGTGTACATAATAAAAACAAGTACAATAATCTTAAACAATACAAGTCACAACAGGTACAGGAGGAGAGAGGACCCTGCCCGCGGGGGCTCAGAATCTACAAGGCATGGGTGAGGATACAGTAGGGGAGGGTAGAGCTGGCAGGTGGTCTGCAGGATGTATATAGGGACATATTGTGTCCCCACTTATATACTGGGGTGTAGAACAGGGCGTGATCAGTTTTGCTTGCCTTTTCATGTGGCAATGAAAGGAGCCTAAACATTCCACTTGTAAATTTATATTTTTTTGCATTGATATATTATAGTACTACGCTGAGTAGCCAAACAACCTTTGTCCCCTATGTACTGAGGAAGGACAAGGGCTGGTGGCAGCAGCTGGAAGGTGCGATGTCGTCCTTAGTCCTTTCCAGTGCAGATTTATTACACATGATTGTCTACATGGAGGTGAGGACATTGCATCTAGAGAATGTATGATCGCTCGGGGATCTGGCTATGGTGACCCCCCGATTGGTAGTGAGCATGTTTGTGCAACCACAGCGCCATTCATGGTCTATAGAAGTGGTGGTCGCACATGCTCAATACCACTATTGTCACACGGGGACTCTGGAGCTCCCGCTTTCAGGATCAGTGGGGGTCTCCGCAGCAGGATTCCCACCAATCGTGCAGTCCTGGTCAGAAGCCCAGACACACCTGCTTATGCAACGGTTTTCCTTGTTCTTACAGGAATGTGCACATTATAGATTTAGACTGAAGGAAGGAACAAATATGGAAATAAGGAGTAAAGAAATGCATGTGAGACAAACCGGAATGTGTCACACCTCTTAGAGTACTCAATATTTTACTGAGATGACAACTATTATGATATGATGTTGTAATGAGTGATCCATTACTTAAATTTAAGAGGGGACTGGATACCTTTCTAGAAAAGTATAATGTTACAGGGTATATATATTAGATTCCTTGATAGGGCATTGATCCAGGGAACTAGTCTGATTGCCGTATGTGGAGTCGGGAAGGAATTTTTTTTCCCCAATGTGGAGCTTACTCTTTGCCACATGGGTTTTTTTGCCTTCCTCTGGATCAACATGTTAGGGCATGTTAGGTTAGGCTATGGGTTGAACTAGATGGACTTAAAGTCTTCCTTCAACCTTAATAACTATGTAACTATGTAACTTTACACCCCCTCAGCTTCTCTTCTGCAGCTTTATCAGGTCACTGTCTTTTTTTTTTTTTTTTTTTTTTAACTTTAAATATTTTTATTGGGGTTTTAACAACATTGATATAAATACAGAACAGTCCAATTACGGTCAATAATAACAATTTATAGTTTATTGTTGTTAAACATTGGAATATAAGTATAACCAGCCTGATGTGGTATTAATATAAGCTCTTACATGAACCAAATAGTTATGTGCTAGAGCAATGGGAAGAAGAAAGGAGGGTGAGAAGAGAGAGAATGGGAAGGGAACAAAAGAGAAAAAGAATACAACAGTTAATGAAACAGCACTTCAGAGGAGACCACATCTACCACGACTTTCTATTTTAGAGGGATCGTCCGATCAAACCGATAAGTCTGCAGTCACTGCGCGACTTCAGACTAATGATTCCTCCCCAGCACATGTACTGTGCACTGCAGGGATTCGCCAGTTTGTGCTGAGAATGGCGGAGATGAAGGCATTATACATTCTCCCGGGCAGAAGCCAACTAATGTTCGCGGCCTCGCTCCATGTACTTGTATTGAGTGAGGCTGCATCCCGTCTAGTGGTGCAGCCTTTCGCAATGCCAGCCTAAGGCTATGTGCACACGTTGCGGATTTGGCTGCGGATGCGCAGCGGATTTGACGCTGCATATCTGCAGCTGTTTTCCATACGTTGTACGGTACCATGTAAACGTATGGAAAACAAAATCCACAGTGCACATGCTGCAGGAAAAAAAAGCATGAAAACGCTGCGTTGTTTTTTCCATAGCATGTCAATACTTTGTGCGGATTCTGGCATTCTGCAGCGGGTTACACCTGCTCCTCAATTGGAATCCGCAGGTGTTAAACTGCAAGAGAAATCCGCACAAAAACTGCGGTAAATCCGCGGGTAATCCGCAGATAAAACGCAGTGTGGTTTACCTGCGGATTTTGCAAAAACAGTGCAGAAAAATCCGCGCACCAATCAGCAACGTGTGCACATAGCTTTAGGAGCCAGGCTGCGCACACTAATCTAGTTTTCCCCGGAGTTTGTATAACGTACACACCACTGTTGTTCCCAGCTGAGAAATCAGCGACTCCTCGCAGTTCACTGGGGAAGATTCAGAAGTCTGCAGTGACTGCACGCCTATCATTTTAGACCGGACAACCAGATTGCGAGCTCATTCCCCCTCATTGAACAATTTCCAATATGTCCATTGGCAATGGAAAAACTTTGAGGAAATTGTTTCAACAATCTTGAGAGAATCCCAGAGGTGCTGAGCACTTGTCCGCTGCTTTGCTTTCAATCTGTGTCCAACTCATCCCCAGCCATCTCCATTGGGTTGAGGTTGGATGATTCTGGAGGCCATGTCTTCCGAAGCAGCACTTTGTGGTTGTCTTGTTTTTGTCCCTCAGTGGTTGCAAAAAAAGCCACTATTCGACCATAAAGGCCACTTCTTGCAGTGCCCTCTGGACAGGTTATGTTGAGATTGAGGGATGTTATTTGCGGGACTGTCAATTTGTGGATTCTGAGGTTAGTAACACTGATGAACTTATCCTCTGCAGCAGAGGTCAGTCTTGGTTTTCCTTTGCTGGGATAGTTCTCACAAGAGTCAGTTTCATCATAGCAAACAATAGTGTTTATGATTGCATTTTGGATACCTTCAAAGTTCTAGCAATTTTCCTGGCTGTCTGACCTTCATACACTTTTTTTTTTTTTTTATTTTTTTTTATTTTTTTAAGTAATGATGGACTGTTGTTTTTCTCTACTTTGTTGTTTTGGTTCTTGCCATTTTGTGGAATAGAGCTCAGCACTGCATGGAGCTATGAACCAACATGGCCTCTGCAAAACACCTGATGAGGCATACCTGTTCATTGTAGCCATTCCTGGTGACTACCTGATGAAGCTGCTGGAGAGAATGCGAAGGGGTGTAAAGCTGTCCTCCGAGGAATTTGAGGTGTATCACACATTCTGATGTGTTTCTTTACTCCTTGTTTCCATGTGCCTGTTCTAGGTTTTGATGCCTTCAGTGTGAATTTATAAGTGCACATTCCAATACAAACCGTGAAAACCATTGAATGATCAGCGGTGTCCAAACTTTTCATGTGTACTGTACCTTTATGTATCCTGTGGATTAGTATTAGAACACTTTTTTCTCTTCGCCACGACAGCACCCACTGAGAGAGGGGATCCGCCCCTAGGAACAGGAAACCCTACAGAGAGATAAAAGGGGCGGTCCCCCTCGCTCCCACAGTTTGGTTTCCTGTTCCTATGGGAATCCACGGAGAAGAGGATGCCTAGCCTGGATGCCGCTTGCGCAGTTTACCTGTGAGGACGGCAAGGGCTCCAGAGCTGGATGCAGCGTCGGGGGTCCTCTTCTCAGCTTCCCCCCTCTGCTGGCAGACACCATGAGGCCAGAACTACAGGGGTTCCTGGCTCATGGAAATCCACTCGGACAGTCTGCAGGACCTAGCGCCGGGGTGAGGTAAGCGCTGCGCTTTGGCGAGCGCTCATGCGGCGTGGAGCTCCAGTACTTTCCCGGGAGTCCAGAAGTTAACTCCGGGATGAGGGAGGAGGTGGACGGCACCCGCGCTGATGCCGGTGGCAGCGCGGGTGCATACAGTATGGCCGCGACCCGGAAGTGATTAGCACTTCCGGGTTCAACCGGAAGAAGATGGCGGCCCCCATGTAAAAGGACGCCGGCACAAGCACCCGGTGTCCACAATGGATTCATCGCAGATCCCTGCGATGCTTTCTGTAGAAGACACCGCATCTACCCCACGTGCACGGGGCAGCAGCAGTCGCTCTAAACAAAGCGGATCCTCCAGGAAAAAAGCCGGTTCTCCACCTAAATCTCCTCCTCGTCAATCGGTACCGTAAAAGCTTCACTGGGGTAAGTGTGCATCTACCCTCATAAGCTGACTGGTGTTCCCTTTCCTTCTATACGCCTAGGGAAAGAAAACTGAAAAAATGAAGCACAAGCAGTGTGCGTTATGTCTCCAGCCCCTCCCGGATAGTTACAAAAAGAGACTTTGTAAATCATGTATTGCTTCTACCTTGCGGCAGGAAGCCTCGGTTAAATCAGAGGACATCAGACTCATGATAAGACAGGAGTTACAAGCCTTACAGGGTTCTGATAAAGAACCGCGTGCCAAAAGTAAAAGAGGATATGAATCCCCTATATCTGACCCATCTTCGGATAGGGAGAAAGCGGACTCTGACATCTCCCACGAATACGTTTCCTCAGATGAGGACCAGGATATGTGCTTTCCCACTGATAGTATTGACAACCTTGTCAGGTCCGTCTGTAATACTATGGGCATTGAGGATCCTAAAGTCCCTAAGACACAGCAGGATATTATGTTTGCCGGTCTATCAGAAAAGAAAAGGCCCTCTTTTCCGGTGATGGCAGCGATAAAATCGTTAGTCAAAAAAGAGTGGGAAAGCCAGGGCCAAAGAGGATTACCTCCATCCTCAAAAAGACGGTATCCCTTCAATGATGAAGAGTTTTCAACATGGACAAAAGCGCCAAAAGTGGACGCTGCGGTAGCATCCACATCCAAAAAGTCTTTGCTGCCTGTGGAGGATTCAGGCTCATTACAGGGTACGGGAGCATTTAGGCCATCTATCTCTGCTACATGCACCGCTAGGTCCATGTTGGTCTGGCTGAGTGACATAGAGGAAGGGCTTAAAAGTGGTCTTTCTAGAGACAAACTGTTGTCCTCTATACCCTTAATTAGAGGGGCTACAGCCTTCCTGGCAGATTCATCTGCCGACTCTATACGTCTGGCGGCCAAATCGGCAGGTCTCACAAATGCGGCACGTAGAGCCCTATGGCTTAAGGGCTGGAAAGGCGATCCCCAGACGAAGTCCAAATTATGTGGCCTCCCATGTCAGGGTGAGTACCTGTTTGGTACCAAACTGGACGAAATTTTAACTAAAGCGGGAGAAAGAAAGAAGGGCTTCCCTAATAACAATTACCTTCCATTCTATAGGAAAGCGTTCCGGAAGCCCATATTTAATAAGAGAAAAGATTTTAAAAACCAAGATCGCTGGACCCCTAGAGATGCCAAACAAAGGGGTGCCTTCTTTGGGAAGCGCCCTTTTAAAACTGAAGACAAGCCCCGTTAGGGCAGATCTACCTGTGGGAGGTAGATTATCCTCCTTCTCAGACCAATGGAGAAGAATAACATCGAACGTTTGGGCGAATAGTCTCGTCACCTCTGGCTTAAAGTTAAAATTTGCCCGAGTCCCTTCGGACTCATTTCTATTGACTTCTTTAAAATCACAGTCCCAACAGGAGGCATTACAGCAAGAAGTAATGAATCTTCTATCCAAAGGAGTTTTGGTGGAGGTTCCATTTCTTCAGGAGGGGAAAGGGTTCTATTCCCCGCTATTTCTGATTACAAAACCTGATGGATCATTCAGAACCATCATAAATCTTAAAAAACTGAACACCTTCTTAGAAAATCAAACCTTTAAAATGGAATCTATTCGATCCACTGTAAAACTCCTGTTTCCCCATTGCTTTATGGCAGTTCTGGACTTGAAAGATGCGTATTATCATCTACCAATCTTTAAAGAACATCAGCAGTTTCTCCGCGTAGCGGTTGTATTGAATGGATATATACGGCACTTTCAGTATACGGCAATGCCCTTCGGACTATCGATTGCTCCAAGGGTATTGACTAAACTAATGTCAGAGGTCATGTCTTATCTAAGATTAAAAGACACCCTCATAATCCCATACTTAGACGACCTTCTAGTAGTGGGAAAATCCCCCTCACAATGTCAGCAAAGATTATGTCATATGATTTCATCCTTGCAGAACTTGGGATGGTTAATAAATTGGGAAAAATCTAGGCTGATCCCGACTACTCGCCAGGTATTTTTGGGAATTATATTAGATTCCGTAAGTCAAAAATGTTTTCTCCCGGAATCTAAACAATTAACAGTTAGAAATAAAGTCCAGTCTGTACTAGATAAACCTATAATTTCCCTCCGGGAAGGCATGTCCTTACTTGGCTCCTTCACGTCATGTATCCCAGCGGTTCCATGGGCCCAGTTCCACTCAAGGTGCTTACAGTATACAATTTTACATGAGGAGATAAAATTACAAGGGCGATTAGACGGTAAAATTTCCCTTTCTAATGACGTAATCCAATCCCTAACCTGGTGGCTACAACCAGATCATCTAGTTAGTGGGGTTCCCTGGGAGGTTAAACCCTCAAACATAATTTTTACGGATGCCAGCCCTCATGGTTGGGGTGCACACTTGGGGGACCAGGTTGTCCAGGGGCTGTGGTCGGTTACAGAATTAGACGACTCGTCTAATAAAAAAGAACTAAAAGCCATCTATCATGCCCTATGTGAATTCCTCCCACAGTTGCACGGAACACATACCAGGGTACTCTCAGACAACATGACATCAGTGGCTTACGTCAACCATCAAGGCGGAACGAGATCAGGCACTCTCATGTCTATAGCCAAAAACATCTTGACTATAGCCAAAGATCATCTTCTGTCCTTATCAGCACTACATGTCCGAGGGATAGACAACGCAAAAGCAGACTTTCTCAGTCGTCATACCCTCCATCAGGGGGAGTGGGTGTTAAATCGTCGGATATTCAAAATGATAACTATAAAATGGGGTATACCCGACATAGATCTCTTCGCCACAAGAGACAACAGGCAAGTAAAAACATTCGCCTCAATGTTCCGAACCGACAGCCCCGATGTTCTCGACGCCCTCCAGATTCCATGGACATTTCGGAAAGCATATGCCTTTCCCCCGATGATTCTTCTTCCAACAGTAATCAGGAAGATAAGAGAGGACAGAGCGAATATAATCTTAATCGCCCCATTCTGGCCAAAAAGACCATGGTTTTCCCTGCTCAGAGCCATGTCCGTCTCGGACCCATGGATTCTCCCAGAGAATCAAGATCTGCTTTTCCAGGGGCCCTTCAACCACCCTCATGTGAAGGGTCTACGGTTGACAGCCTGGGATTTGAGAGGCAGCTGTTGAAACTAAGGGGCTTCTCTGATAAAGTAATTGATACCCTATTGCTGAGTAGGAAAAGATCCACTACATCGATCTATGTAAAAATATGGAAGAAATTTCTAAGCCTCTATCCCTCAGCCCTGTCAAATGAAATTCCAGTTCCTATTATTCTTGAATTTCTCCAAAGAGGACGTGATTTAGGCCTCTCAGTTAACACCTTAAGAGTGCAAGTTTCCGCGCTAGGGGCTTTGTATACTCACAACGTTGCGGGAGATAGATGGATATCCAGATTCATCTCAGCCTGCCAGAGAACAGAACCAGTCCATATTCCCAACTCACCTCCTTGGGATGTTAATCTGGTCCTTGAAGCCTTAACAGATCACCCATTTGAGCCTCTACATTCTGCTCACATTAAACATGTCTCCCTCAAGACTGCTCTTCTTGTCGCCTTAGTGTCGGCAAGAAGGGTAAGTGACATACAGGCACTATCAGTAGATCCTCCGTTTATGTCAATATTGCCAGATAGGATTGTCCTAAAAACAGACCCTTCCTACTTGCCTAAAATGTGTTCTAAATTCCATAGATCTCAAGAAATTCTTCTTCCTACCTTCTATGATAACCCTACAAATCAGGAAGAAGAAAAGTACCATACTTTAGATGTGAGAAGGGCCGTAATAACCTATCTAGACAGGACTAGTCCCTGGAGGAAGAGCAGGGCTCTCTTTGTTTCCTTCCAGGGTCAGAGGAAAGTTGCTGGTGTTACAAAAGGCACATTATCCCGATGGATTCGGGAAGCGATATACCTGGCCTATTCGTCTAAAGGGGAGAATCCACCTGAGACTGTAAAGGCACACTCCACCCGGGCGATAGCATCATCCTGGGCAGAGCGAGGGGAGGTTCCAATAGAACTCATATGTAAGGCCGCAACTTGGTTATCTCCTACTACCTTCCAGCGATGTCTTCGCTTGTAACCAGGGTAAACATCGGGTAACTAAGCGCAGGGCCGCGCTTAGTAACCCGATGTTTACCCTGGTTACCAGCGTAAATGTAAAAAAACAAACCGTACATACTCACCCGTCGGTATCCTTCAGGTCCCTTGCCGTCTGCTTCCTGCTCTGAGTGCAGCCGTACAGTGAGAGCAGATCACAGCACCGCTGCGCTCTGCTCTCACTTTCCGGCCGGCACTCAGAGCAGGAAGCAGACGGCAAGGGACCTGAAGGACACCGACGGGTGAGTATGTATTGTTTGTTTTTTTACGTTTACGCTGGTAACCAGGGTAAACATCAGGTTACTAAGCGCGGCCCTGCGCTTAGTTACCCGATGTTTACCCTGGTTACAAGCGAAGACATCGCTGGATCGCTGTCACACACAACGATCCAGCGATGTCAGCGGGTGATCAAGCGACGAAAGAAAGTTCCAAACGATCTGCTACGACGTACGATTCTCAGCAGGGTGTCTGATCGCAGTAGCGTGTCAGACACAGCGATATCGTAACGATATCGCTAAAACGTCACGAATCGTAACGTCGTAGCGATGGAAATTTCAATGTGTGACGGTACCCTAAGTGGTCTGGAATTGTTGCTGAATTTGCAACATAATCGGTTCAGAGAAGCTGTATTGTCGTCCCATTGCTGTCTAAAAAGGTCCAAATCTTGACATTGGCACCTAAAAGTTGGTCCATTAAGGCTATATCAGACGAATTCGGTGTCTCTGAACGAATGGTCAAACAAGCTTGAAAGCTTAAATGTGAACATGGGATCTTAGCCTTACCTAGAATCAAGTGTGGCAAGAAAGTTTCTGAGGAAGTGAAGAAAAAGGTGCAGGCATTTTTTGAGGATGATGAATTCAGTCGAATGTGCCCTGGTAAAAAAGACTATGTATCAGTGCGAATAGCAGGATAAAAAAAGCAGATGCAAAAGCGACTATTACTGAGCAATATGAGGGAAATGTTTGTTGCCTATCGGAAAGGCCCTGAAATTGGATTTTCCAAGTTTTGTGAGCTTCGGCCAAAGTGGTGCGTAACCGTTGGATCTGCTAGAACACATTCCGTTTGTGTGTGTACCATTCACCAAAATGTCAAACTAATGCTTGCAGCATGCCCAATCAATGATGACTACAAAGAGCTCATATGCAAAATGGTCTGTGGAATTGAATCCAAGGACTGTATGCTTGGCCGTTGTGATAAATGCCCGGGTCCTGAAGTTTTAAAGGGAACCTGTCACCCCGTTTTTTCGGTATGAGATAAAAATACTGTTAAATAGGGCCTGAGCTGTGCATTACAATAGTGTAGTTTGTGGACCCCGATTCCCCACCTATGCTGCCGAAATACGTTACCGAAGTAGTCGTTTTCGCCTGTCAATCAGGCTGGTCAGGTCAAAAGGGTGTGGTGTCCTCCCCCAGATCTTGCGTAGTTTTCCGTTGGTGGCGTAGTGGTGTGCGCATGTCCAAGGTCCAGAATCCTCTGCCAGGGGATTTCAAAGAGCGCGGTGTCCGTTATTGCATTGGTGATCGGTGGGCGCGGCCATCTTCCTTTGGCCGCGCGTGCGCAGAAGCGGCGCTGTGCTGGCCGCGACGCTCTGCTGGCCGCGGCTTCAGGAAAATGGCCGCCGCGATATCCATCTGCGCACGCGCGGCATCCCGCGGCCATTTTCCTGAAGCCGCGGCCAGCAGAGCGTCGCGGCCAGCACAGCGCCGCTTCTGCGCACGCGCGGCCAAAGGAAGATGGCCGCGCCCACCGATCACCAATGCAATAACGGACACCGCGCTCTTTGAAATCCCCTGGCAGAGGATTCTGGACCTTGGACATGCGCACACCACTACGCCACCAACGGAAAACTACGCAAGATCTGGGGGAGGACACCACACCCTTTTGACCTGACCAGCCTGATTGACAGGCGAAAACGACTACTTCGGTAACGTATTTCGGCAGCATAGGTGGGGAATCGGGGTACACAAACTACACTATTGTAATGCACAGCTCAGGCCCTATTTAACCCCTTCACCCCCAAGGGTGGTTTGCACGTTAATGACCGGGCCATTTTTTACAATTCTGACCACTGTCCCTTTATGAAGTTATAACTCCAAAACGCTTCAACGGATCTTAGCGATTCTGAGATTGTTTTCTTGTAACATATTGTACTTCATGATAGTGGTAAAATTTCTTCGATATCACTTGCGTTTATTTGTGAAAAAAAAGGAAAATTGGCGAAAATTTTGAAAATTTGGCAATTTTCCAACTTTGAATTTTTATTCTGTTAAACCAGAGAGTTATGTGACACAAAATAGTTAATAAATAACATTTCCCACATGTTTACTTTACATCAGCGCAATTTTGGAAACAAAATTTTTTTTTTTTAGGAAGTTATAAGGGTTAAAATTTGAACAGCAATTTCTCATTTTTACAACATAATTTACAAAACCATTTTTTTTAGGGACCACCTCACATTTGAAGTCATTTTGAGGGGTCTATATGGCAGAAAATACCAAAAAGTGACACCATTCTGAAAACTGCACCCCTCAAGCTGCTCAAAACCACATTCAAGAAGTTTATTAACCCTTCAGGTGTTTCACAGCAGCAGAAGCAACATGGAAGGAAAAAATTAACATTTTACTTTTTAGTCACAAAAATGATCTTTCAGCAATAATTTTTTTAATTTCCCAAAGGTAAAAAGAGAAAATGGACCTTAAAAGTTGTTGCCCAATTTGTCCTGAGTACGCTGATACCCCACATGTGAGGGAGAACCACTTTTTGGGTGCACGGCAGAGCTCAGAAGGAAAGGAGCGTCGTTTGACATTTTCAAGCTAAAATTGGCTGCAATTGAAATCGGACGCCATGTCGTGTTTGGCCAGCCCCTGATGTGCCTAAACAGTGGAAACCCCCTATAAGTGACCCCATTTTGGAAACTAGACCCCCTAAGGAACTTATCTAGATGTGTGGTGAGCACTTTTATCCCCCAAGTGCTTCACGAAAGTTTATAACGCCCGGGTGAGAAAATAAAAAATCCTATTTTTTCTACAAACATGATCGTTTAGTCCCCAATTTTTTATTTTCTCAAGGGTAGCAGGAGAAATTGGACCCCAAAAGTTGTTGTCCAATTTGTCCTGAGTAGGCTGATACCCCATATGTGGGGGGGAACCACTGTTTGGGCGCATGGCAGGGCTCAGAAGGATAGGAGCGCCCTTTGACATTTTCAAGCTAAAATTGGCTGGAATTGAGATCGGAGGCCATGTCGTGTTTGGCGAGCCCCTGATGTGCCTAAACAGTGGAATCCCCCCATAAGTGACCCCATTTTGGAAACTAGACCCCCTAAGGAACTTATCTAGATGTGTCGTGAGCACTTTTATCCCCCAAGTGCTTCACGAAAGTTTATAACGCCCGGGTGTGAAAATAAAAAATCTCATTTTTTCTACAAACATGATCGTTTAGTCCCCAATTTTTTATTTTCTCAAGGGTAGCAGGAGAAATTGGACCCCAAAAGTTGTTGTCCAATTTGTCCTGAGTACGCTGATACCCCATATGTGGGGGGGAACCACTGTTTGGGCGCATGACAGGGCTCAGAAGGAAAGGAGCGCCCTTTGACATTTTCAAGCTAAAATTGGCTGGAATTGAGATCGGAGGCCATGTCGTGTTTGGCGAGCCCCGGATGTGCCTAAACAGTGGAAACCCCCCATAATTGACCCCATTTTGGAAACTAGACCCCCTAAGGAACTTATCTAGATGTGTGGTGAGCACTTTTATCCCCCAAGTGCTTCACGAAAGTTTATAACGCCCGGGTGAGAAAATAAAAAATCCTATTTTTTCTACAAACATGATCGTTTAGTCCCCAATTTTTTATTTTCTCAAGGGTAGCAGGAGAAATTGGACCCCAAAAGTTGTTGTCCAATTTGTCCTGAGTAGGCTGATACCCCATATGTGGGGGGGAACCACTGTTTGGGCGCATGGCAGGGCTCAGAAGGATAGGAGCGCCCTTTGACATTTTCAAGCTAAAATTGGCTGGAATTGAGATCGGAGGCCATGTCGTGTTTGGCGAGCCCCTGATGTGCCTAAACAGTGGAATCCCCCCATAAGTGACCCCATTTTGGAAACTAGACCCCCTAAGGAACTTATCTAGATGTGTCGTGAGCACTTTTATCCCCCAAGTGCTTCACGAAAGTTTATAACGCCCGGGTGTGAAAATAAAAAATCTCATTTTTTCTACAAACATGATCGTTTAGTCCCCAATTTTTTATTTTCTCAAGGGTAGCAGGAGAAATTGGACCCCAAAAGTTGTTGTCCAATTTGTCCTGAGTACGCTGATACCCCATATGTGGGGGGGAACCACTGTTTGGGCGCATGACAGGGCTCAGAAGGAAAGGAGCGCCCTTTGACATTTTCAAGCTAAAATTGGCTGGAATTGAGATCGGAGGCCATGTCGTGTTTGGCGAGCCCCGGATGTGCCTAAACAGTGGAAACCCCCCATAATTGACCCCATTTTGGAAACTAGACCCCCTAAGGAACTTATCTAGATGTGTGGTGAGCACTTTTATCCCCCAAGTGCTTCACGAAAGTTTATAACGCCCGGGTGAGAAAATAAAAAATCCTATTTTTTCTACAAACATGATCGTTTAGTCCCCAATTTTTTATTTTCTCAAGGGTAGCAGGAAAAATTGGACCCCAAAAGTTGTTGTCCAATTTGTCCTGAGTAGGCTGATACCCCATATGTGGGGGGGAACCACTGTTTGGGCGCATGGCAGGGCTCAGAATGGTAGGAGCGCCCTTTGACATTTTCAAGCTAAAATTGGCTGGAATTGAGATCGGAGGCCATGTCGTGTTTGGCGAGCCTCTGATGTGCCTAAACAGTGGAAACCCCCCATAAGTGACCCCATTTTGGAAACTAGACCCCCTAAGGAACTTATCTAGATGTGTCGTGAGCACTTTTATCCCCCAAGTGCTTCACGAAAGTTTATAACGCCCGGGTGTGAAAATAAAAAATCTCATTTTTTCTACAAACATGATCGTTTAGTCCCCAATTTTTTATTTTCTCAAGGGTAGCAGGAGAAATTGGACCCCAAAAGTTGTTGTCCAATTTGTCCTGAGTACGCTGATACCCCATATGTGGGGGGGAACCACTGTTTGGGCGCATGACAGGGCTCAGAAGGAAAGGAGCGCCCTTTGACATTTTCAAGCTAAAATTGGCTGGAATTGAGATCGGATGTCATGTCGTGTTTGGCGAGCCCCTGATGTGCCTAAACAGTGGAAACCCCCCATAAGTGACCCCATTTTGGAAACTAGACCCCCTAAGGAACTTATCTAGATGTGTGGTGAGCACTTTTATCCCCCAAGTGCTTCACGAAAGTTTATAACGCCCGGGTGAGAAAATAAAAAATCCTATTTTTTCTACAAACATGATCGTTTAGTCCCCAATTTTTTATTTTCTCAAGGGTAGCAGGAAAAATTGGACCCCAAAAGTTGTTGTCCAATTTGTCCTGAGTAGGCTGATACCCCATATGTGGGGGGGAACCACTGTTTGGGCGCATGGCAGGGCTCAGAAGGGTAGGAGCGCCCTTTGACATTTTCAAGCTAAAATTGGCTGGAATTGAGATCGGAGGCCATGTCGTGTTTGGCGAGCCCCTGATGTGCCTAAACAGTGGAAACCCCCCATAAGTGACCCCATTTTGGAAACTAGACCCCCTAAGGAACTTATCTAGATGTGTCGTGAGCACTTTTATCCCCCAAGTGCTTCACGAAAGTTTATAACGCCCGGGTGTGAAAATAAAAAATCCCATTTTTTCGACAAACATGATCGTTTAGTCCCCAATTTTTTATTTTCTCAAGGGTAGCAGGAGAAATTGGACCCCAAAAGTTGTTGTCCATTTTGTCCTGAGTACGCTGATACCCCATATGTGGGGGGGAACCACTGTTTGGGCGCATGGCAGGGCTCAGAAGGAAAGGAGCGCCCTTTGACATTTTCAAGCTAAAATTGGCTGGAATTGAGATCGGATGTCATGTCGTGTTTGGCGAGCCCCTGATGTGCCTAAACAGTGGAAACCCCCCATAAGTGACCCCATTTTGGAAACTAGACCCCCTAGGGAACTTATCTAGATGTGTCGTGAGCACTTTTATCCCCCAAGTGCTTCACGAAAGTTTATAACGCCCGGGCGTGAAAATAAAAAATCCTATTTTTTCCCCACAAAAATGATCTTTCAGTCCCCAATTTTCTATTTTCCCAAGGGTAACAGGAGAAATTGGACCCCAAAAGTTGTTGTCCAATTTGTCCTGGGTACGCTGGTACCACATATGTGGGAGAAAACTACTGTTTGGGCACACTTCGGGGCTCGGAAGGGAAGAAGTGACGTTTTTGGAATGCAGACTTTGATGGAATTGTCTGCGGGCATCATGTTCTATTTGGTGAGCCCCTGATGTGCCTAAACAGTAGAAACCCCCCATAAGTGACCCCATTTTGGAAACTAGACCCCCTAGGGAACTTATCTAGATGTGTCGTGAGCACTTTTATCCCCCAAGTGCTTCACGAAAGTTTATAACGCCCGGGCGTGAAAATAAAAAATCCTATTTTTTCCCCACAAAAATGATCTTTCAGTCCCCAATTTTCTATTTTCCCAAGGGTAACAGGAGAAATTGGACCCCAAAAGTTGTTGTCCAATTTGTCCTGGGTACGCTGGTACCACATATGTGGGAGAAAACTACTGTTTGGGCACACTTCGGGGCTCGGAAGGGAAGAAGTGACGTTTTTGGAATGCAGACTTTGATGGAATTGTCTGCGGGCATCATGTTCTATTTGGTGAGCCCCTGATGTGCCTAAACAGTAGAAACCCCCCATAAGTGACCCCATTTTGGAAACTAGACCCCCTAGGGAACTTATCTAGATGTGTCGTGAGCACTTTTATCCCCCAAGTGCTTCACAAAAGTTTATAACGCCCGGGCGTGAAAATAAAAAATCCTATTTTTTCCCCACAAAAATGATCTTTCAGTCCCCAATTTTCTATTTTCCCAAGGGTAACAGGAGAAATTGGACCCCAAAAGTTGTTGTCCAATTTGTCCTGGGTACGCTGGTACCACATATGTGGGAGAAAACTACTGTTTGGGCACACTTCGGGGCTCGGAAGGGAAGAAGTGACGTTTTTGGAATGCAGACTTTGATGGAATTGTCTGCGGGCATCATGTTCTATTTGGTGAGCCCCTGATGTGCCTAAACAGTAGAAACCCCCCATAAGTGACCCCATTTTGGAAACTAGACCCCCTAGGGAACTTATCTAGATGTGTCGTGAGCACTTTTATCCCCCAAGTGCTTCACGAAAGTTTATAACGCCCGGGCGTGAAAATAAAAAATCCTATTTTTTCCCCACAAAAATGATCTTTCAGTCCCCAATTTTTTATTTTCCCAAGGGTAACAAGAGAAATTGGACCCCAAAAGTTGCTGTCCATTTTGTTCTGAGTACGCTGGTACCCCATATGTGGGAAAAAACTGTTTGGGCACTTCGGGACTCAGAAGGGAAGCAGTGACGATTTGGAATGCAGACTTTGATGGACTGGTTCTGAGGGCGTCATGTTCCGTTTGCAGAGCCCCTGATGTGCCTAAACAGTAAAAAAAACCCACAAGTGACATCATTTTGGAACCTAGACCCCCATGGAACTTACCTCTTTGGAACGAATCTACTGGTTCCTAATTAGTAGTGCATGGAGGTGTGGTACAATTTGAAGCAGTCCTTCATACACAGGCCAGGTTTGTCGGGGCAGGTGTCGCATTGATAGATGGTGTCCTTGCGTACTCCTCGTTTGTAGCACACTCGGCACCTTTTTTGCGGCTTACCTTTTCTACCAGTTGGCGGGACCACCCCCGGAAAATGCTGACCTGGTACAATACGAGCACCCTCAGTTCCGGAAGTACTGGGGCCCGCTCCTTCCCTCGTGCCAAACATCAGGGCCTTAACCACTACCTCCTGGAACTGAAGGTACGTCGTATCGGTGTGGCGTGCACATCGTGACAGCAGGAAAGCGTTAAGCATTGCCATTTGTACGATGTACACCGACAGCTTTTTGTACCACACCTTGGCCTTCCTCAAAGCACTGTACGGTTGGAGGAGTTGATCGGAGAGATCAACGCCCCCCATGTTTTTGTTGTACCCCAGTACACAGTCCGGTTTGCAGACCTGTGTAGAGGTACCCCGTACAGTCCTGAGGGCGCTGCCATCACCGTGTATGGTGGTCAACAGAAGGACATCCCTCTTGTCCTTGTACTTGACCACCAGCAGGTGGTCGCTACATTGGGCTTTGCTCTCACCTTTTCTGAGCATCTGCCCAAGTAGCGTCTTCGGGAGGCCTCTCTGATTTTTGCGGACAGTACCGCAGGCTGCGGTACCTCGCGCAGAGAGGGATTTGTAGAGTGGGATGCTGGAATAAAAGTTATCGGTGTAGAGGTGATAACCTTTATCCAGCAGTGGGTGCACCAAATCCCACACTATTTTCCCACTCACTCCCAAGACAGGGGGACACTCAGGCGGTTCAATCCTGCTGTCCTTCCCTTCGTAAACTCTAAAGCTGTGGGTGTACCCTGAGGTACTCTCACACAGCTTGTAGAGTTTGATTCCGTACCTGGCCCTTTTGCTGGGCAGGTATTGACGGAATCTGAGCCGCCCCTTAAAATGAACCAAGGACTCATCCACACAGATGTCCCTTTTGGGCACGTACACTTCAGCAAACTTTTTGCTGAAGTGTTCGATGACCGGCCGAACTTTGAAGAGACGGTCAAAATTGGGGTCATCTCGTGCGGGACACTGTGCATTATCGGAATAATGCAGGAATTTGTGGATGGCCTCAAAACGCGTCCGAGCCATGACCATTCGGCACACTGGAGTGTTATATAAAATATCCACACTCCAATATTGCCGAAGTTCTGGCTTCTTCACGATCCCCATGTGGAGGACCAGGCCCCAAAACTGCATCATTTCTACTGCGTCTACAGGAGACCAGTTAGAAAATGATGAACCGCGGTTTTGCTCCAAAAATTGCCGAGCGTACAAATTAGTTTGCTCCACCATGAGGTTAATAAAATCCTCAGAGAAAAAGACTTTGAAAAAGTCTATTTCTGTGAGGCCGGTGGTGTCAAACCTGATTCCTGATTCTGCCACAAAATCAGGAATCAGTGGCTCGTAATTTTCGGGGGGCGAGGTCCACATGGGGTCCGAAGAAGGGCGCGCTGGTTCATCTTCAGGAGTGGGTGCTGCGTCATCTTCTCTCCTGGGGCGTCTGCGAGGCGGTTCCGCAGGACCCGAGGAGGAAGATGAGGAGGAGGGGGAGGAGGAGGAGGAAGAGGATGAAGAATCTGACGAGTAAAGGAATGTGGGATCCTCTCCCTCGCTATCAGTGTCGGAGGCAAGAAAAGAATATGCCTCCTCTGCTGAATAGCGCTGCTGGGACGAACGGGGCGAACGGGACGAACGGGACATTTTTTGTGTGAGTATGGTGCTTGGGTGCAATTTATTGGAACTGTGTGTACGTGTGGGGGGGATAGTGTTTGGTGCAAACTTCTGAAAAGTAAAAGCTAAAAGAAAAAAAGCAAATAGGGAAAAAAACTACCTGTGAAAGGAAAAGTCTAAAACAGCAGGCCCTAGCTCTGATAAGTGAACTGCGTCACTTATCAAAGTTCGGCGCCTGCTGGGTGTGTGAATGGGGATGTGGAAAAAACGCCAGGCACGAGAGCTCTGATAAGTGAACCGAGTCACTTATCAAAGTTCGGCGGCGGCGGCGGCTGGGTGCGCGGACGGGGATGTGGGAAAAAAAAAGAAACGAAAAACACGAAACGAAAGGCACGGGTTCAGACGCAGCGGCGGGGTGCGCGCAAGGGGATGTGGAAAAAAAAAACACGAAACGAAAGGCACGGGTTCAGACGCAGCGGCGGGGTGCGCGCAAGGGGATGTGGAAAAAAAAAAAAAGAAACGAAAGGCACGGGTTCAGACGCAGCGGCGGGGTGCGCGCAAGGGGATGTGGAAAAAAAAAAAAAGAAACGAAAGGCACGGGTTCAGACGCAGCGGCGGGGTGCGCGCAAGGGGATGTGGAAAAAAAAAAAAAGAAACGAAAGGCACGGGTTCAGACGCAGCGGCGGGGTGCGCGCAAGGGGATGTGGAAAAAAAAAAAAAGAAACGAAAGGCACGGGTTCAGACGCAGCGGCGGGGTGCGCGCAAGGGGATGTGGAAAAAAAAAAAAAGAAACGAAAGGCACGGGTTCAGACGCAGCGGCGGGGTGCGCGCAAGGGGATGTGGAAAAAAAAAAAAAGAAACGAAAGGCACGGGTTCAGACGCAGCGGCGGGGTGCGCGCAAGGGGATGTGGAAAAAAAAAAAAAGAAACGAAAGGCACGGGTTCAGACGCAGCGGCGGGGTGCGCGCAAGGGGATGTGGAAAAAAAAAAAAAGAAACGAAAGGCACGGGTTCAGACGCAGCGGCGGGGTGCGCGCAAGGGGATGTGGAAAAAAAAAAAAAGAAACGAAAGGCACGGGTTCAGACGCAGCGGCGGGGTGCGCGCAAGGGGATGTGGAAAAAAAAAAAAAGAAACGAAAGGCACGGGTTCAGACGCAGCGGCGGGGTGCGCGCAAGGGGATGTGGAAAAAAAAAACACGAAACGAAAGGCACGGGTTCAGACGCAGCGGCGGGGTGCGTGGACGGGGATGTGGAGGAGAAAAGTGAGCACGAGTGTTGATCGGTGAACTGCGTCACCAATCAACGCTCGGCGGCACTAAGGGGGGTGAAAAAGAAAAGAGCACGAGTGTTGATCGGTGAACTGCGTCACCAATCAACGCTCGGCGGCTGCTAAATTTGGGCACGGACGGACGTGGCGCAGTGAGGGTGGAGGGGGAAGTGGGGATGGGGGTAAGGGGGGATGGGGGGGGGGTAAGAAAGATCGGGCCGGGATCGGGGTATCAACACTTACGGTTGTAGTCTGTCTTCTTTCTTCTGTTTTCTTTCTTCTGTCTTCTTTCTTTTGTTTTTTAGCGAGAATTATGGTGTCACAGGCTACTGTGGCACCACAAGTCTCAGCACAGGAGGGGGATCTGACAGCGTGACCGCTCTGCAGGAACCCTCACCAAGTGTGAGGATTCCTGAAGAGCGGTCAGACAGGTCAGGGACAGGTGAGACAGGTCACAGAGCGGTCACACACCGCTGCTGTGACCTGTGATTGGTGGGATCGATGATCACATCGATCCCACCAATCAGGGGAGGCCCTGGTGACGCCGGTGTTGCTAGGCACCAGCCTATGATCGGAGCTCACAGCTCCGATCATAGGCAGGTCACCGGCAGGTCACCAGTAGGTGACCGGCAGGTGACCGGTAGGTCACCCCCAGGTCACCATCAGGGCACAGCGCGGGCACACCGCTGCTGTGCCCTCTATCCGGAGGTGGCAGGGAGATGAGGCAGGGCCCAGGCAGTTATATTCAAGCAGGGCACAGCGCGGTAACACCGCCGCTGTGCCCCGCCATTGGCGCGATCGATGTGATCGTCGATCGCGCCAATGCGGCGGGTCTGTGCCCTGATTGACGCGATCGACGATCACATCGATCGCGCCAATCAGCTGCAGGATCCGGACCGATGAGGAGGCAGGGCAGGGCAGAGGGGGCGCCGGTCCAGGCAGGGCACAGCGCGGTAATACCGCCGCTGTGCCCTGCGATTGGCGCGATCGATGTGATCGTCGATCGCGCCAATCCGGGGGGTTTTGGTCGGTGCCTGGCGTTGCCAGGCACCGGCCCCAGGATCGAGTACATCGGTACTCGATCCTAGCCTGGGACCTCACTGTTTCAGCCAATCTGATTGGCTGAAACAGTGAGAAAGGCTGTGATTCGCTGTTCAGAATTGAACAGCCAATCACAGCGATCGGGAGGCCGGGGGGGCGGCGCCATACCCCGAAATGCCGAGGCCATCTTCCCCCAGGTGAGATGGCGTCGGAATTTTAATGCGATCACCGCGACTTAAGTCGCGGTGTCGCATTAAAGGGCATGACGTACTATCCCGTCGGCGGTCATGGGGGCCCACCCCACCTCGACGGGATAGTACGTCGGATGTCAGGAAGGGGTTAACAGTATTTTTATCTCATACCGAAAAAACGGGGTGACAGGTGCCCTTTAAAAGAATTTTTAGTCAATGTGTTTGTCAACAGTGACCCTGAAGATATTATTGAGTTCAAACAATGGATTCACACTGATCAAGACACGCTTGATACCAAACAACTGACTATAGAAGATTTCATTGAAGAATTGGTTTTGAAAATTTCTAAACTTTGTAGCCATCACTACATCGCCAAGCATCAAAGTTGCTATCTGAAATTGTTTAAGGAAAATCTGAGACCTGGAGAGCTTGTGATCCTTATGGACTTTGCTGAAAATTACTCATTTATTGTTCAAGATGCCATTCAAGGTTTCCACTGGGAAAATAGTCAAGCTACAGTACACCCATTTTGTAATTTACTTCAAGGAGTTAAATGGTGAAGCTGCGCAGAGCATCAGCTTGTGCATAATCAGTGATTGCTCACGACATGACACAGTTGCAGTCCACACTTTCTTAACAGTAATTGTGGAGTATCTCAAGACTCATCTATGGGATTCATCATATCCACTACTTCAGCGATGGATCTGCAGCACAGTACAAAAATTTCAAAAATTTTCTCAACTTGTGCCACCACAATGCTGATTTCAATATCAGCGCTGAATGGAATTTTTTTGGTACCAGTCATGGAAAGTCGCCCTGTGATGGGATTGGAGGGACAGCAAAGAGGTTGGCAGCTCGTGCCAACTGAAAACCAAATACTGACCCCGGTGGATTTATTCAACTTTTGCAACAAGCAACTGCATGGAATCAAGTTTTTTTTTTGTTTTTGTTTTTTTTGTTCCAAAAGAAAAAATTGACGAAATACGGGTAGTTCAAGAGGAAAGGTTCAAAGATGGACATACAATTGCTGGAACAAGAGAAAATCACCAGTTTGTGCCAATTGATGACAAAAAGATTCGCATTTCAAGGGTGTCAAATGACCCATCATCTTTCATTGCCCATGTAGATAGATCTGTCAGATCAGAAATGCCTTTTGTGCCAATTGCAAACCTCCAGCCAGGGCAATACATTGCCTGCATTTACGATAGGAACTGGTGGATTGGAAATATTTCTGAAATTTCAGTCGACGAGCATGATGCATTAATAAGTTTTATGCATCCTCATGGACCAGCTAGCTTCTTTCACTGGCCTGGGAGAAATGATACATGCTGGATTCCCGAGCAGTCAATCATTGCAATTATTCCAGCACCAGCTGCAACAGCAATGGGCCGACAATACAGCTTCTCTGAACCGATTATGTTGCAAATTCAGCAACAATTCCAGACCACTTAGACTGAACATTATGGCTTGGGAACCAACAAAAGATACCCAATATTAGGCTTGGGATCCTAGGCAAAGACACCCACCCTCAGGCTTCGGAACCTGCGATAAAGAGACCGCCCGAGGCTCGCCTTGCACGGCTATCGGCCATGGCTCCTAGGCGATGGGGCTGCCAATTCTCGAAAGACAGCATTATTACAATTCTTAATAGGATTATAATACCAATTCTTAGGGAATTGGTTGTGGTATAACCACCATGGACCACGCAAGGGTTTGAATAGTGCAGTTACCATTCATTGCGTATTAATAAAATAACACCATGTTTAGTGGCATTTTTCATTTCTTAAACTGAGAGACTCCAAAAAAAAAACCAATGATCCTTGTAGAGAAAAATCTGCTCTTTCTCATGATATCAGAATTAAGATATTTTAGGGGTACCCTTTTTGAGAAATTTGACCTAAAAATAGGTAAAATTCGTTTTTTTTTAAGTTTTTCATCATATGTGGGTGTGAATATTTCCACAAATACATATGCTTTTACCGTGATATTGCAGCAATGCAAAGTCATGTAGATGTTTGGTGTACAGGGCAAAGCACCAGTTACTATTGGTTTTTGGTCTTGAGTTATATATGGGCAAAGTTTGGCATAAATTTTATGCAACGTGTTTTTTCAAGCTACTTTGACACAAAATTGCGGCCGAAATATGCTTTGTCATAGCCGGTAATAATTGTATTGTGTTTAGCAGCAAAAGTTGAGCTAGTATGCCAAATTTCAGCATCATAGCCAGTATAGAACTCTAATGGCTATGTGCCAAAGTTTGCAAAATCCTCTTAGCTGAAGCCGCAGGCTTGGTGGAACCTCCAGTGAAAGGTCAAAAGTGCCCAATGTATTTGAGATCTGGCCCTAAAAATTTACAGAACCTCTTTTCAAACATACATGTACATCCTTATAAATTTTCAGCAAAATCGGAGAAGGTCGAGTGGGGACCACTGGTCCACTTGACATGGAATGACCCTATATCATTATTTTTTATTTTAATTCTTTTTTTTTTTTTTACACAAATATGGTTCCCAGGGCCTGGAGGAGAGTCTCCTCTCCTCCACCCCGGGTACCATCTGCACATTATCCGCTTACTTCCCGCATCATGGGCACAGCCCCATGCGGGAAGTTAGCGGATCAATGCATTCCTATGGGTGCAGAATCGCAGTGATTCTACACAAAGAAGTGACATGCTGCGGAATGTAAACCGCTGCGTTTCTGCACGGTTTTTCCCGCAGCATGTGCACAGCGGATTGCTGTTTCCATAGGGTTTACATGTAAATGTAAACGCTATGGAAACTGCTGCGGACCCGCAGCATCAAAATCGCCGCGGATCCGCGGTAAAACCCGCAAAGTGTGGACATGGCCTTATAGTCTGAGGGGCAAGTTCCTTAGTTGATGTAAAAAGACATAAATCCATGTGACACATTCATTCCACCACTAAGACAGTCAAAGGTCGTCATCAGTTTATATTCCCATACTCTTCTTTCTCTCTGTGATTTGAAGTTACCTTTCAATACAAGTAATTTCATGTCCATAATGCTATGATTTGGGAGACAAAAATGTATTGCCACAGGTAGATCCATTCTTTTTTCTTTTATTGTATGGCGGTGAGAATTCATTCTTGTTCTAAGCTTTTGCCCTGTCTCCCCCACATACAGACCCCCAGTTGGACATTTAGTACAAATAATTAGGTACACCACATTAGATGTGATGCAGCTGAAAGTACCTGGTATCTTGTAGTCCTGATGTGAGTTGGGGATCTTTATCTTGTCCGTGGTCATTATAAATGGACAGGTTTTACATTTTTTCTGATTGCAGGGAAAGGTACCTGCAGCTGTTGGAGAGGACAGGGAGCTCTTGACAATGATGCTTCTTAGATTTGGGGGCTGTCTAAAACACAGTAGTGGGGGGTCTGGAAAAATGGATCGTAAGCGGGCATCTTTCCAGTCCACCACCTGACAGCACCATTGGAGGACGTCCTTCTTACCCTCAGTGGGACAGGAACAACAAGCGGTTAAAAGGACCCTCCCCACTCCACCCACCAGTGTTTTTCCTGTCCCACTGCGGATAGGAACGGCAAGCGTGTCCTGCGACGGTGCTTTGCAGATGGTGGGGATCAGGGGGGCCCAGCCTTTCCCTTCCCCGCCGCAAGATATCTGCAGCTGATACCTGCTATGGGGGGTCCCTCAGCCTCCCCAGTGTAGCGCTGCTCCTGGGGTCGGGTCCGCTTCCTCCTCATGGAGGCTCTCGATCCGGGCGTCTGTCTGCCGGGGGGTGTGTGCGACGGCCGCTTCTAGGCGGCCGCTTCCGGGTCCGACGGCCGCGTCACTTCCGGTCGCGGCCAGCGTGGAAGATGGCACCGGCAGCAGCGCCGGCCTGGGTGAGAGGCACAGCGCGGTCACCGCAACAGCGGTAAGGAGGGCCAGATCAACCAGGTAAAACCTATATAAACTCACTAAGGGGGTCTGTATGCCGCCGGCCATCCTGACAAAGGAGCACTCAGCTATACGTTTCAGGTTGTTATCTTTACTATGGAGGAGACTACCAGACCTGAGGGGACTGACCAGCTTCAGGGGCACGTGAGTGGGCTATGTAAAAGCCATACCACAAAGCTCACCCCTCCCCCTGCTTCCCTACTTACGTACCCCACACATATCTCTATTTATCCTAGGCTGAGCCTCCCATCCCCCACAGCCGAGAGGAAAAAATCTGGGAAAAATAAATGCCCGATATGTGCCACTAAGTTTCCGGAAAATTGGCGGAAACCATTGTGCAAATCGTGCACTCCGCATTAAAAGATCCTATCGACCGTAAAGCGGACGGTTTGCTAAGGAGAACTTGTGAGTCCTCCGCAGCAATAATACGGGCCAATATAGCGGCAACATCCGTAGCCCGGTCAATGCATTTATGGATTGACGATTTGGAGGATCATCTTAAAGCCAAGACTTCTAGAGATGTTATCCTTAAATTCCTGCCGTTGCTCAAACTTGCAACAGGCTTTATGGCGGACGCTTCTGCCGAATCTGTAAGTTTCGCAGCCAGAAGCGAATCTTTGTCTAACGCGGCCAGAAGAGCCATATGGCTTAAAACCTGGGGATCTCCAGTCAAAAAATAAATTGTGTGGAATCCCATTCTCAGGGAATAAAGTATTTGGGCCTATTCTAGACGACATCTTAGAAAAAGCCTCGGATAAAAAGAAGGGATTCCCTGAGGAAAATTCAAAGAAGTACCAGCCCTTTCGTAGGTCCCGACCTAGTCAGAGGACAGACTACAGGGGGAAAGGGAAGTCTGGGAGGTGGTCTTATCCCAAGGGTGGAAAGGGTAGAGACTCCATCTTCCCAAGTGCAGGTACACCAAAGCCAAACAAATGACATCAAGGTGGGAGGTCGGTTACAGAAATTTCTAGGGGGGTTGGCAGAAGGTATCCCAGAATCCTTGGATTCTACAAGTGATTGCGCAGGGATACAAATTAGAGTTCTCCAGCAGTCCCCCAGAAGGATTTGTAGTAACCCGACCCTGTCCGCTCTCGGACTCCTCCATGTGGACAAACATCCAGGAGTTGTTAGAATTAGAGGCGATAGTTCCAGTTCCCATCTTAGAAAGAGGCAAGGGCCATTATTCCCATTTGTTTTCAATAAAGAAACCATCCGGGGACGCACGGACGATCATAAATTTAAAGGGAACCTGTCACCTGAATTTGGCAGGACCAGTTTTGGGTCATATGGGCGTGGTTTTCGGGTGTTTGATTCACCCTTTCCTTACACGCTGGCTGCATGCTGGCTGCAATATTGGATTGAAGTTCATTCTCTGTCCTCCGGAGTACACGCCACTGCAAGGCAATCTTGCCTTACGCAGGCGTGTACTCCGGAGGACAGAGAATGAACTTCAATCCAATATTGCGGCCAGCATGCAGCCAGCGGGTAAGGAAAGGGTGAATCAAACACTTGAAAACCCCGCCCATATGACCCAAAACTGGTCCCGCCAAATTCAGGTGACAGGTTCCCTTTAAAACCACTAAACAAATGGGTCCGGTACAAAAGATTCAGGATGGGATCTATAAAATCCACGACGCCTCTTATAGACAAGGACATGGTGATGTGCACCCTAGACCTAAGCAATGCATACTATCATGTCCCGATTCACATCTCCTACCAAAAATTCCTGAGATTCGCCATAATGAACAGGGGGGATAGTACATCACTTCCAGTCCAGATGTCTCCCCTTCGGGCTTGCTTCGGCGCCCAGGATTTTTACCAAACTGATGTCAGAAGTTGTGGCCTATCTAAGAAACCAGAATGTGACCATAGTACCATATCTGGACGACTTACTGATAATGGCAAAATCAGAAAAACTCCTCAAAATAGACTGCAACTTCACTCTTCCCATCCTACAGGAGCTGGGGTGGATTGTGAACTGGAAAAAGTCCTGCCTGGTCCCAAATTCCAGAATAAAATTTTTGGGGTTGATGTTAGATTCCAATCTAAGAACATCTTTTTTACCAGAAGACAGACAAGAGGCCTTGATCAGGCACATTCATCAGTTCAGAAGAAGTACCCCCTCCATAAGAGAGGCAATGAGGATACTCGGCTTCATGACAGCATGCACACCCTGTGTGAAATGGAGCCAATTCCACTCGCGGGAGTTACAAAGAGAAGTCCTAGGATCCTGGAACAGGAAACAGAGTTCCCTAGACAGGAAGATGGTTGTGTCTCCGTCTGTAAAGAGATCCCTAACCTGGTGGACCACACCGGGAAACCTGAGAGAGGGAGTTCCATGGATACTCGATCCCTGTGTTACGGTTACCACAGACGCCAGTCAATACGGATGGGGCGGTCATATAGGAAGAACATACTACCAGGGAGAATGAACTCCTCAGATTGCCGCAAGATCGTCAAATTTCAGGGAGCTGTATGCGATCTGGAAAGTGTTGTACCAGGCCCAGTCACTGGTCCGGGACAGACACGTCAGAATACTGTCCGACAATGTCACAGCAGTGGCATTTCTGAGACATCAGGGAGGTCCGAAGCATCCACCACTGCAACACTTAGCAGACCAGATTTTCAGGTGGGCAGAAAGATCTGTCAAATCCATATCGGCAGTTCACCTGGAGGGCGCCAAGAATCAGGTAGCAGATTTCTTGAGCCGAAAGTCTGTACATCCCGGAGAATGGGAACTGAACCCGGAAGTATTCAGCAGTCTGTGCCAGAAGTGGGGAACACCTCAGGTGGACCTCTTTGCCACCAGGTCAAACACAAAAACTAGAGCATTTTTCTCGCTCAATCCTTTAGACGGAGCCACTGCAGTAGACGCCTTGTCTCAGTATTGGGGAGAAGGTCTCCTGTACGCATTTCCGCCTCTTCCTCTGATACCGAAGACCCTCAGGAAGATACGAGACGAAGGAGCAACTGTAATCCTGGTGATTCCTTTTTGGCCAAAAAGAAGCTGGTTTTCTCTGCTATCCAAGATGTCAACAGAGAAACCAGTCTTACTACCAAACAGGCAGGACCTTCTTCTACAAGGGCTGGTGTTCCACAAGAATCCAGACTCTCTTCACCTATCTGCTTGGATCCTGAACGGCAAACCCTAAGATCCAGAGGCCTGTCAGAAGATGTCATTACCACACTCCAGGCAAGCAGAAAGCCGGTGACTAAAGCGATTTACAACAAAATCTGGAAGCGGTATTGTTCCTTTTTGGGAGGGGGTCCCGTGGATGTTTCGAAACCAGATATTCCCAGAATCCTCGATTTCTTGCAACTCAGATTTGACAAGGGCCTTCGGCCTCGTACTCTAAAAGTACAGATTGCAGCACTTAGTGTTTTCTTTGATACATCACTAGCCTCCCATCCCTGGATAGCAAGATTTTCCAGGGCCACGCAGAGAATGAGGCCACTTGTGAGGAAATCAACTCCTCCTTGGGACCTAAACCTGGTCCTTAACACTTTGTGTAAAACCCCGTACTTACTGTCGGAAGATATGGACATAGCCAATCTCCCCTTTAAAGGCCCCGTCTCACTAAGCGATTTACCAACGATCACGACCAGCGATACGACCTGGCCGTGATCGTTGGTAAGTCGCTGTGTGGTCGCTGGGGAGCTGTCACACAGACAGCTCTCTCCAGCGACCAACGATCAGGGGAACGACTTCGGCATCGTTGAAACTGTCTTCAACGATGCCGAAGTCCCCCTGCAGCACCCGGGTAACCAGGGTAAACATCGGGTTACTAAGCGCAGGGCCGCGCTTAGTAACCCGATGTTTACCCTGGTTACCAAAAAAAACAAACAGTACATACTCGCCTTTCGGTGTCCAGGTCCCTTGCCGTCTGCTTCCTGCTCTGACTGAGATCCGGCCGTACAGTGAGAGCAGAGCGCAGCGGTGACGTCACTGCTGTGCTCTCACTTCTCACTGTACAGCCGGCAGTCAGTGAGAGCAGGAAGCAGACGGCAAGGGACCTGACGGACATCAGAAGGCGAGTATGTATTGTTTGTTTTTTTTTACATTTACGCTGGTAACCAGGGTAAACATCGGGTTACTAAGCGCGGCCCTGCGCTTAGTAACCCGATGTTTACCCTGGTTACCAGTGAAGACATCGCTGGATCGGTGTCACACACACCGATTCAGCGATGTCAGCGGGGCCTCAACGACCGAAAAAAGGTCCAGGCCATTCCGACACGACCAGCGATCTCCTAGCAGGGGCCTGATCGCTGGTACGTGTCACACATAGCGAGATCGCTATGGAGGTCGCTGTTGCGTCACAAAACTTGTGACTCAGCAGCGATCTCGCTAGCGATCTCGCTATGTGAGACGGGGCCTTAAGACTGCCTTCCTGATTGCCATCACGTCAGCTAAAAGGCTGGGGGAGATGCAGGCTCTTTCTATCCAGAACCCATATCTTCAAATCTTTGACGACAGAATAGTCTTTAAACTTAACCCAGCTTTCCTCCCCAAAGTAGTATCCTCTACCAATATAAATCAGGAGATAATCCTTCCTTCTTTCTGTCAACACCCTAGGAACGCAAAAGAGGGGGTCTACCATAACCTAGCAGTTAGGGAGACTGTTCTAAAATACCTGGGGGCGACAGAAAGCTGGAGACAGGACACTAACTTATTTATACAATACGGTGGTCCAAATAGGGGTTGTAAAGCAGCAAAATCAACCATTGCTAGGTGGATTAAAAACATGATTAGCCTAGCATATACAGACCAAGGGAAAGATCCCCCAGATACTCTTAGGGCCCACTCAACACGAGCTATTTCTACATCATGGGCAGAGAAGGGGGGAGCTTCAGCTGAGCAAATCTGTAGGGCGGCAACTTGGACTAGTCTTTCTACCTTTGCTAGACACTATAAATTAGATGTCGTATCAGACCAGTTAGCTTTTGGTAGAAAAGTTTTACATGCAGTAGTCCCACCCTAGTTAAACATCCTTTGGTATTTCTCCAATGGTGCTGTCAGGTGGTGGACTGGAAAACGATAATTAGTTCTTACCGGTAATTGTATTTCCAGGAATCCACCTGACAGCACTACTAGTTCCCTCCCACTGCAAGCTTATACTACTGACTAATGTGATGTAACATTGGTGTGTAATTGTAAATAAACTCTCTTTTTGCATCCATCCAGATGTGGTACTTAGAAAATCACTGGTGGGTGGAGTGGGGAGGGTCCTTTTAACTGCTTGTGGTTCCTGTCCCACTGAGGGTAAGAAGGACGTCCTCCAATGGTGCTGTCAGGTGGATTCCTGGAAATACAATTACCGGTAAGAACTAATTACCGTTTTTTTGTAGTAAAGGTTGTAATTTCTGTGCAGCTCCCCTTAGCACCTCCAGATTTGGATTGTAGGTGACTACTAGAGGTACACGGTTATTTTCTTCTTTGACTTTGTACCTTTTTCTCAGAAGAGGCAATTTGCATATTTAATTTCCCAGAGGAGCATTGTACGGCAAATAAGCCTCCTTACCTTGACAAGCCAGCTGGTATGTCACTCTCCATAAGGAGAAACGTTACCCATTGTATTGAAAGGTAACTTCAAAACACAGAGACAGAAGAGTCTGGGAATATAAACTGATGACGACCTTTGACTGTCTTAGTGGTGGAATGAATGTGTCGCATGGATTTATGTCTTTTTACATCAACTAAGGAACTTGCCCCTCAGACTATGTGGGGTCATCACAACAGAGACCCCAATCAGAGGACAATAAAACATTCCTTATCTAAGAACTGGACCAATATTTATGGACATAACTGTTTATCACTCATGGTAATTCTGCTTCATGCCACTTGTCTTATCCATGGTTTTTTTTTTTCTGTGCTATGTTGTGCATAAATATGTGATTCTTCAGAATTTGTATTAGTCTATGCCTGATGAAGAGACCTGAGTAGTCTCGAAAGCCTGCAATTTGTTACCATCTTTTGGGTATTATAGGGCATTTGTCATCAGGCAGCTGTCCCTTTCATAGGATTGCGGGTCTTCCCCGGTCATGTGTTTTCTCCTGGGCCTCCACCTCGGGTGGATATTTTCATGCTCTCGGGCCTGATGAGCGATCCGGCCATTTTCTGCCTCTTGGCTCTGCGCTCGCCTTGGCAGGATATGAGGATTGTCTGAAATCAAGCATATCGGTGTCACTATTCTTCAAGCATTTGTCACACCAGCTGCCTGGCTTTCCTCCGCTGTAACCGGGTGCGGAGTGTCAGGAGTGCCATGAAATTCTTCCCACTTTACCGAGTGTCAGTAAGTGGCTGGCATGGTGGAGCGGCAGCTGACTGAAGAGCTTTTTATGGGGAGGGGGGTATAAGTCACTCGCAGTGCAGGTTTACCGCCTCTTGTAGAATAGGCCCATAATGCTAATTTCCAATTATTAGAGCCTGTATTATGTGCTCTATCATCAGCTGATTCCCCCTATCAGACCTAAAAGTCATCACTTCTTCCTCTTCTCCTCTGCAGACCCCTTTAATTAGCACAGGTGCAACAAGTAAGGCATCTTGTAGGTTCTGTAACTGGCAGTACCCGATCTACCTACTGACCTGAACTTATTCCCAACTTTGCAACTTTGAATTAAAAAAAAAAGCTAGATAATAAATTAATGTTTAAATAAAAAATCTCCGTTTTGTGTGCACAGCCCCAGTGCAGATATGTCTCCACGGCTGTAGACCAGGAATCTATCCCTGCCGTTACATCACTACTTTATATCTGCCCCCCTCATTGCTCGCCAGTACACAGCTGCAGGGCCAGGCTACACATGGGTTTCATTTGTGGCCTATGGGCATTGGTCTGCATAGGAGCTGCGTGCACTAAATGGTAAGGGATATTTAATCACAGCCGATTGCAAATTAGCCGCATTATTTAGTTTATGGCGAACTAGGACAGGACCGCTGCAGGTGGTTATCGGCCATTGCTTTTCACAGAGGCTGCGGTACATTGCTTCCAGAAATCCTTCAGTGGGGAAGGTGCAGGAAGTCACAAATCGCCAGTGACCATTTCACAGGCGTCGTTTTCCCTCCTCCCTTATGATCCTGTATCCCGACACCTCTCTAACTAGCCAAACTGGAATTACTGAGAGGTGGGGATGTGAGTCACAGGCGACACGTCACCATGTAAATGTCAGCTGGAGAACTACAACCCCCAGTGTGCAGGGATGATCAATATGAAGGGTTAAAGGCGTATTTGCCTTCTTATAAAGTGATATCTGTTCCTAGGACATGCCGTCACTTTATGATGGGTGGGATCCCTCTATGGGGGGGCCTCAGATTCCTGAAGATGAAGCTGCTGTAGGGGTCGCACTGCAGTTTTCTGTACAGCCTGTGGGGGTGCTCTGCAAGGCAGGACGATGACGGGCATGCAGCCCTAAGTATTGGTGGTCCGGCGACCTCTCCCACCTTAGCTGCTTTGCAGGAGATGGTCTCTTCAGTAGCCGGACTGCTTTCTCTGCCAGTAAGATGTGTAGTCTTCCCCTGAGAGCACAATTAGTAATTCATCACGCTGTTTTTATCCCACTTTGGTACTTGTCGCATTTGTATTTAACGTTCCGTCACTCCTCTTCTAATTTCTGTTTTTATCTTCAATTTGTGCTTCTATGACCAGACTGACCCGTCCTAGGAGTTTTCCCATCTTTAACCATTTAGGAACGTTGGGATATGCAGTAACTTTATGGTTGGACTGTATTGAAGGGTTAATACCAGTACTCGGCTAAAACCATTTCTCCATACACTTGAATGGGGCTCAGCAAATACTTAAAGTTCACAGATATTTGTACAAAAGAACGAATTAACGGCACTCGCCCATGCATAAAAGTAAAGCACACTTTATTCCCCAAAATCTTTTTTGATATTGCTGCGTAGTAGCACATGGAAAACGTCAGTGTATGGGCAACAGCCGTTTCGCATCAAGCAGACGCTTCTTCTTGGGTTCATTAACTTTATATTTTTGGAAAAAAGTCTGCTGACCTTTTTATGCAGGGGTGAGTACCACAATTTCTTTTTTTAATTAATTTATTTTTACAAATGCTTTATGGTGTAGAGTTTAGCAAAAAGATTCTCAGGACCCTGGTTCATCGGCTATAGTCCATGCCTCCAGACAAACCCTCTGCTACCTGCCTGCATCCCCAGTTACTTAATAATGTCACATCAGGCCTGTGGATCAGATCAGAATTGCTGGGGATACTGGCAGGGCTCTGATCCAGTGACTGTTGGACCAGGGTTTTGCATCAGATCTATTTATGATCTCTGAGACCCAGATCCTGAGAAAATAGGGGTCTTATGTGTTGCCCCTGTGTTGGATGAAGCAACAACGTCTCATTCACGTCCACAACTAGAAGCATCACTACTGAGTAACAGCCAGGTGAGGATCACGGGGGTCCCAGGTGTCAGACCCCCACCCACCATAAGGCGATTACATATCCTATAGGGTCAGTCTGGTAACCTAACCCTCTACCCGTGTGCCGTGTGGATCCATGTGTTGTGCTAACCCCATGTTGTGTGCTCTGACAGGTCCTCTTGGAGAGAGACGATCCTGACGCAGAAATCCTAACAGAGGATGACTTGGATAATACTAGAACCCCAACAGAAACTCACTTTAACAACCCACTGTCCGAGGTGTGTGACTGCCACACACTGCACCCACTCCTTCCGCAGACTTTTATCTAGTCCCTCTCTTCAGATCTCTCTCTTTCCTCTTCCTTCCCCCGGAGAAAAAAAAAACTTTCTGGAGAATTCTTAATTTGTGCCTCAAAGAATGCAAAATTGCTAATCTAATTGAACCTGTCAGCTGGCTGCTGATGACGGATCTGATTGTGTAACTAACCTAAATCTGCCAACAGCAGCCACTAACCTGCTTGTTGATGGTTTCCATGATGGCAGTAAAGCAAAAACAATCCAAAAATGTGAAATCTATTACGTAAATGCGGATTTCAGTAAAAGTTGATGCTTTACTTTCAGAGATCTGTTTTTCCACTCTATAAAATATCATGTATTTATCAGCTTAGTATATAGTTTCTAGATATTGGTGGTCTCGTCAAATTAAACTGATCAGCTGATCACCAGAGAATTGTCTTAAATCTCCCCAGCACTGTATGTGATGGCTTGTATAAAATACATGGTATTCACCTGGTGACCCTCATCTCATGCCTTGGTGTTGGCTCCCCCTATAACTGCCTGCTGCCACGTCTGTGTCCTGCCTACATTGTCTTCTTGATCTTTCTAGTTTTGCACGGCTCAATATTTCTTCTTGTGCTCATTTTTTTTTTGTTTTGCAGCAAAATGACTATGATGGTACAAAGATGGCAGCAGACGGCAAGAGGTGAGTGTGATCTAAGTACTTATTGCTGGCAGACAAACTCCACTTACCCTGTAGTTCTGGTGCCAGCTCGTCATCAGTGCTATATGTGAGGGAGGGAGGCTGGCTGACTGCTCTTTTCAGTAGCTAAGCCAGACCCCTTCTCCATTTCAGCTAATTCATAGACAGAAGGGGCCCAGTTTAGATATGGAAAGAAGCTATTAGACAGCCCCCTTCACACACGGCTTTGATGACTCTTCAATACAAGACCACACTCCTGTAAATGGAGGGGACAGAAAGGAGAGAGATACTACAAAGTAAACTGTATACAGGGGGCTGAGGAGAGACCTATTGTAAGATGGAGTTCTGTATAGAGCGTATGAGAGGAGAGATGTACTGTTGGATAGGGCTCTGTATGTAGGGCATCAGAGGAGAGCGATTCTGCAGGAGAGGGCTGTAAACGGGATGCGTATAGAGCGGCTGAGACAAGCTGGCTGGATTTGTTGCCTGCTCTTCTGAGACTAATTGATGCATATGGCAGACTAGCTGTTTCCAGCCAGCTAACGCTCGGCACGCTCATTGCTATCTAATTAACGCTGCTGGTGATTAAAGTAAATAATGACAACATTCAATAGTGCTTACGCAGGTGGTAAATTAACTTAAAATGAAGTTAATAACAATAATTGTGGTAATGTGGTGGGGGGCGGGATTATGTGTGGTAATGTGGTGGTGGGGGGCGGGATTATGTGAGAATGGTGGTGGGGGGCGGGATTATGTGGGGTAATGTGGGGGCGGGATTATGTGTGGTAATGCAGTGGGGGGCGGGATTATGTGTGGTGATGCGGTGGGGGGGCGGGATGATGTGTGGGGGGGCGGGATGATGTGTGGGGGGGCGGGATGATGTGTGGGGGGGCGGGATGATGTGTGGGGGGGCGGGATGATGTGTGGGGGCGGGATGATGTGTGGGGGGCGGGATGATGTGTGGGGGGCGGGATGATGTGTGGGGGGCGGGATGATGTGTGGGGGGCGGGATGATGTGTGGGGGGCGGGATGATGTGTGGGGGGCGGGATGATGTGTGGGGGGCGGGATGATGTGTGGGGGGCGGGATGATGTGTGGGGGGGGCGGGATGATGTGTGGTGGGGGCGGGATTATGTGTGGTGATGTGGTGGGGGGGGCGGGATTGTGTGGTAATGCAGTGGGGGGCAGAGCTACTGTGCAGGGGGTGGGATTAGCGAGTAATCATGATGCCTCATATATATTTAGATGATTACCTTCTCTTGTATGTATCAATAGAGCAGCATTTGCAGTTTCACAAGACAGATCCGTTAGCAGCATGCAACATGCACAGCTCTGCACTGCCGCTGTGGAGAAGGGCTATAGATGATGTTTATATTATGACAGGGATGTCTTACGCTACATAGTTATGTCTAGTGTAATGGGCAGCTCCGTCACTAAACCGCCACGCAGTGCCATAAGCTCACCATATAACCTGTGTTCATCTGTCTTGTAGGTTCGTCTCCTCCACAGACAGTCTCCGGCAGCTGTCTGAGCAGCTGAATGGCTTGGTGTCACAGGTAGGTGTCAGTATCTATTGCTCAACTACGCCTCTTAAGTGTATAGGACCTGTATATTATTTTTTTTTAATTCCAAGTAATATGACCCTTTTTTATCATTTAAGGGTAACTCTTATGTAAATGGGGAAAACATCCTATCGTCCTCAAGCCCAGAAGTGGAGGTGAGTGACTACCTGGTTGAGAAAATTGATTGAGTGGTCACGGTTACATATGTCTTTACACTTACTGATATAGAGGCGCAGCCATGCTTGTAAGCCTCCATGTATAAAAGGACAGTATGTTGTGGGGTTATTTCCAAAATGGAAAGTTATCCCCTTACACTGATCTGAGAATGGAGGGGCCGCAGCGCTTTGTTCCCGTATTTTCTTCCTTTTTTTTTTCACTGCAGAGGCATTCCCAGATAACCTTGAACAGCAAGGCTCTCGTTAAGTGAACGAGGCTGGCTTCAGTCCCCAGCTCTGTGGGAGTGCGCTCTTAGACACCCCAGGCAAATCTTAGGGTTATGCCATTAATTACTGGGATTGGGAATACCCCTTTTAAGACCTTTTATTCACTGTAGATGAATATATATCACCCAGTATAAATGAGGCCGGATGTGATACTGGTATGTGACACTAAGGATCGGTCTCATTATTTGGTAGCAGTGTTCATTAATACCTGGATGTCTTCTTTTTCCTGTGACTTTTCTTCTGGCCGCCTCTATCCCCTTCTCGTGAATGCATGCGCCGCAGTCTCGTTACCAGGATTTGGCTGCTTCCTTGGACTCCAGTAACGTAACAAACAAGCAGCTCAGTGCAAAGCTGGAGGAACTGGTAAGAAGCGAACGCTGTGCTCAGTGTAACAGCACGGTCTTGTGGACCCTCGGTCTGGGGGCGCTGCGAATGCTTCATCTACAGTGGCATGTTCTTGTGGACCCTCGGTCTGGGGACGCTGTGAATGCTGCATCTACAATGGCATGGTCTTGTGGACCCTCGGTCGGGGTGCGCTGCGAATGCTGCATCTACAGTGGCACGGTCTTGTGGACCCTCGGTCTGGGGATGCTGTGAATGCTGCATCTACAATGGCATGGTCTTGTGGACCCTCGATCTGGGGGCGCTGCGAATGCTGCATCTACTAGGCGTAGTCTTGTGGACCCTCGGTCGGGGTGCGCTGCGAATGCTGCATCTACAGTGGCACGGTCTTGTGGACCCTCGGTCTGAGGACGCTGTGAATGCTGCATCTACAATGGCATGGTCTTGTGGACCCTCGGTCTGGGGACACTGCGAATGCTGCATCTACTAGGCGTGGTCTTGTGGACCCTCGGTCTGGGGACGCTGCGAATGCTGCATCTACAATGGCATGGTCTTGCTATTTGACTGTACTCACTTGCCTGCAACCTCCCTCTTCTCATTTACCTCTATGCTATGTGTTTGCTTTCTGCATTTAACCATTTATGGAATCTCTTTATGCTCTAACCCAGAATCCACGTTCTTTTATTGGAGCAGGGGCCACGCACAGTCGTCCTACAGGGGTCACAGGGTCCCTTTCCTCCTAATAGGTGGAACCTGCCCCAAACTGATTGCCATTCATTCATATAGTGAGGAATCTAGTAGGAATTGTTCAGTATTAATCTCAATCACAGACTCTATGACTATTCTTATGATTAAAATGTTAGCCGATGACTTGCGAAGTATGGGGTTCCGGCCAAGAGCTGTGTTCTGAAGTACCAAATCGCAGTGGAGCTGTAGCCACACTTTTTTAATTATTTTAAAAACCCTTTTATGGGATTATAACTAGAGTTGAGCAAATTTGATGGGGGTCTGGGCTTATTTGGCAAGCTATAGTTCTTACCGAATAAGCTGCAGAGGGAACCCGGATACATAGAGCGTGTTGGCTGATTACGGTAACTGTTTGGCTCTGGAGCTGCATGTGTCGTGCCTGTCACACAACCGCGACACATGCAGCTGATCAGCCGGAGCGCTCCATGTATCTGGGTTCCCTCTGCAGCTTATTCGGTAAGTGCTATAGCTCGCCGAATAAGCCCTGACCCAAACAAATCTGCTCATCTCTGGTTATAACCATATCCCAAGCGAGCGTGGCAGTCTTTAAAACACACAAAAGTGAGTGGAGAGAACTTCGCAGACAGAGCAGATCTTGTGCATTTCCAAGCGTCAAAATTGGGTGTAATTTTATTTTATTTTTTTAAATATTTGATCGCTCCATATTTCTCTTTTGTAATAGACACAGCAGAACCAGAACTTCATGGATCAGCTGGATAAGGTAAAGCTGTTCATCATAGAACCCAATGACCATGGTGAGGGTTTGTAGATCATCTGACTTGTGCCTCCTGATTTCTTCCCAGGAGCGGAAAGGTTTTGAACAGAAATTTTCAAAAGAGCAAGGTTCCCTCCGAGAACAGCTACAGGTGAGGCGCTCTGGAGAAAGTCATTGCCGTGTTTGCTCATCACCATCAGTCTTGTAAAGGGGGATCCCTTGGAGGACCCAGGACGTCCATGATTTGAATGAGAATTGTGTAATATCTTACTTCTCCTGTAGGGGTGCTATAGTATAGGATGATGGAACTTATTTGCTTTTTTAGGTTCACATTCAGACAATTGGAATATTGGTATCGGAAAAAACGGAATTGCAGACCGCCCTGTCATTCACCCAGCAAGCAGCACGCCAGAAAGGAGGTACCTCTTCTCACACCCTCATATTGTATGTAAGGCTCTGTTCAAGCAAGACACACCGGATGACCCAGCACAGGTTTCTATAGTCGAGTCAGTCTGTTGTAATGATTGCTAGCTCCCCAGTACTTGGAAACTGGGTACTGATGGCATGGTCATCTGTTAACAAATGGAATTTTATATACCCCAAGGTCACTGTAGAGGAGATGAAAAGTTTGCAAAGTGCACTGAGATGTTGCTTTTTTTTTTTTTTGTTCCTACAGCGGAAGTGGAGGATCTTGTCATGCGTTTACAGTCGACCCGACAGAGAGTAACAGAGCTGGAGCGCACCTTATCGTCTATTTCTGCTCAGCAGAAGCAGCTAGAAAAGGTGCGATTCATTCATCAACATTTGACCAAATCCCAATCTGATCGACTTTTTATTGGAATCAACAAAGTGTTTATAGGGGTTGTCCACAACTGGGTAATCTAAGAAAAACTACAATTGCTTCCTGGGCTGTCTTCACTCCCAGCCCTGTGTCCCCCGCCAGTCTCCTGACACTGAGCTATCGCAGTCACACCACACTGTCAGAAGACCAGCGGGGTATATAGGCCTGAGAGAGGACATTGCAGGAGGTAAGTGTGGATTTATTTTGCTCCCCACTCAAATTCTTCTTGCAGATTACATGCATGTTAATGACCGCACCACCCGCAACTCGTGCAATATTTATCTCTGCATCTGTTGCCAACTTGACCATATTTATGCACAACTGTCACGCGAGTCTCTGACTCTTTCTCTTGATTGCGTGTAGCGTCCCTGGTGAATCTGACGTATGGAAGGCAAAACACATTGGTGCCTCTGATGTTTGTTTATTTTTGTCGTGATCACAACAAAATGAGTGGTTTTGCCGCCATGTTTGCAAAAAAAAATTGCACACCTACCATGATTGCAGCAAACAAACACAACGCTGCGATGATGTATGACTGTAGCTTTAGACGTCTATTGTGTTCCTCCTCCTGTAATTTGTGCCTGCTGCCATTACCAGAAGAGGATTACTACATGCATCCGAATTTGGGGTTTATTAGAAGTTTTAGATAATAAATACATTATGTGTATGTACTGTGTTTATATGTGTATGTATGTATGTGTGTGTATATATATATATATATATATATATATATATATATATATATATATATATATATATATATATATATATATATATATATATTGTGTGTGTATATGCCACAGAGTATTGGTTTAAAATAGTTTGACGTAGAGGTGGTGCACAGAATAGAACAAGTTCCAAATCTGTCACGCCGTCTTCCCCACCATGATGAATTTGACACATTTTCTACCCACTATCAGCTTTAATAATCCTATTACTGACATTCTGAGATGCTTTACTTTCTTTTCCAGCTCAATAATGAACTAGAGAAGGAGCGGGACAGTCTACGTGTTGAATCCCTAAAGAACAGGTGGGCTTTGGCTTTGTGTTTGCATGTTGATGGTGGTTTCGGACCCCCTACCTATGGATCACACTCTTTCCTCTTTGCAGTAAGAGCAGCGATGAGCTGAAGCAGCAGAACTCAGAAATGTCGGAGAAACTGCACGCCCTTCTGTCTGAGAACGCTGCCATGAGATTGGAGCTTGGTGACCTACATAAGAAACTGGAAATGGCGGAACTTATGATACAGCAGGTAAGACTGAGAACGCTGTGCTATAAAAGTTTGTGAACCCCTGGTTTATGCTGTTTTACTTTGGCATTTCTTATAGATTTTTTTTTTTTTTCCCTTCTCTAGTTTTCCAATCAGACCGGAGCTCCTGATGCCAACCAGCGACTACGGATGGTCCTCGAGGAGCGAGACCTGCTGGGCACTCAGCTGACACAGGTCATTTCTTATTTCCCCTTCTCCGCCATGTAACGGAGACCATAGATCTTTCATACTAATGCTGATTTCTGTTCTATGCTGTAGATGTGTGATTCTCTGCAGCAACTGCGAGCAGAACGGGACCAGTATGTGGAGAAACTGAAGGAAGAAGGGGCAATTTGGCAAGAAAGAGTCCGTCAGCTGTCTGAGCAAGTGGGTTTACTCACAAACTGAAAAACGCCAATATGATGTATTCATTGCTTTACAAGCAAATATGTAATACCGGTGACCTTTACTCTGTAGATTCAGACACTCGGTCAGGAAAAAGAGAGCGCCCGGGCACTGGTTGAACAGTTGGAGACCAGAGTAACAGAGCTACTTTTGGCATCCGGTATATAAAGAATTAACACTGTTTCTCCTGTTTTGAGTAACACTGTATATATGCTAAAAGGGGTGAATTATTTATTAACTCTTTATAGTGATCCTGTATTCTACTCCAGAGCTGCACTCACTATTCTGATGGTGTCACTGTGTACATACATTACTGATCCTGCGTTACATCCTGTATTATGCTCCAGTGCTGCACTCACTATTCTGCTGGTGCAGTCACTGTGTACATACATTACATTACAGATCCTGTGTTATATCCTGTATTATACCCCAGAGCTTCACTCACTATTCAGATGGAGTCACTGTGTACAAACATTAAAGTACTGATCCTCAGTTACCTCCTGTATTAGTCTCCAGAGCTGCTCTCATGATCCAAAATATTCTGGTTGTCATTGGAATTAGTCACACCCCCATAATACAAGGGTGCACTTGGGTATTGTTCCCAGAATACAAATCTCCAGTGCAGACTTTGAGCAAGCCATACCAAAGATGGTAAAAAAAGAGTAAATCCCCACTGTAAGTATGTATAATGTAATGGTACATATAAATAATAGGGACTACTGGGTTAACGCATAAAAACCACCCCATCACGTCAAGGTGTACCCAAATCGAGACAGTCCTATATGGTCTCTAATATTATATACTTGCCATGTGTCACAAATTAACTCAATGTGAATAAGGGCAGTGAGGACTGAGGCTTCACTGTGGACACCCAGCCACTTATGCTGCGGCTCAATTTCTTTTTCTTTTTTTTTCTTTGAGTCAGCAATGAATGCTATCTCGGCGGTTGCCTCCTCACTCTCCATCTGAAATCTGTCTGTTGTGCAGCAGTGGAAGCGGCTGACTCTGAACCATCTGCTCCTCAAGGCCCTTCAGAAGCAGAGGTGGCGCTGCAGCGAGAAGTGGAGAAGCTCCATGGGGAGTTCCTTGAGCTGCAGTCCAGGTACCAGGGCCAAGTGCAGGACAACAGCCAGCTGAGCCGCCTGAACCAGGAGCAGGAGGAGCGGATCCTGGACCTGGAGAAGACCCTGCAGCGGCAGAGCGAGGACAATGTAGACAAGCAGCAGATCCTGGAAAACATGCAGAGCGACAAGGCCACCATCAGTCGGGCACTGACCCAGAACCGGCAGCTGAAGGAGCACCTCGCTGAACTGCAGAACGGCTTTGTCAAACTGGTATGTGACATGATTAACTGCAGAGCTATAGGGCCACAATGCAAACAGCTTGGGTTTACTCTTTATATCTATCGTCCTGCAGACAAATGAAAACCTGGAGCTCACAACCGGTCTGCAGGGCGAGCAACATGTGAAGAAAGAACTGGCCAAGAAGCTGGGTCAGCTGCAGGAGAGCATCGGAGACTTTAAGGAGCAGGTAAGCCTGTAGGTAAGGGTTTACTCACCGGGCCGCTGCTCTTTTTGGAACTGCATCACCGACCTTCTGTCTTTTAAAGCTTGCAACAAGGCAACAGGAAGTGCAACTACTGCAAACCCAGCGGGACGAGGTTTCTGCTCATCTCCAGCAATACATCGCCGCGTACCAGCAAGTGTCCATCGAGAGAGAGGAGTTCCAGAGGCAGTACCTGCTGCAAGCCCAGCTCATGGACAGACTGCAGCACGATGAGGTGCAGGGCAAAGTCAGCGCAGAAATGCACCTGAAGGAGCTAAAGCAAAGCAGGGTGAGCAAAGTCTACTCCCCGAGGCCATGGTATGAACAAGGCTCCTAATTATTATCCGGGGTCCCTTTTAAGATGGCTCCTAATGGAGCATGTTACTTCTTATACACAGGATCAGTGATTACTTGCTGATCACTGGGACCGTCGCCAAAATTAGGAGGCCCCCATACACATTAGACAATTGACTTAAGTGTATAGGGGGCCATAAGAACGGTGCTTAGGGGTGCAGTAATAAAATTACCCATTTGTATCATAATCCAGTGGCCTGCCGGAGATGGTGGTTATCGGTGGGACTCCCGTTATCACCTGTCCTGGGAATTAACAAGAACCTGCATTTGTTGTTATTAAAACAAAAAGGGGTTATTGACCTGTCCTCCTTTATCCAGGAAAACCTGGAGCTTCTTACCAAAGAAAATCAAGAGCTGAAAGCGCAGATGATTCAGATTCGCAGCGAGCCAGAAAGCAAAGCTCTGAGCCGCATGGAAGGTAATAACCAGAGTCATGTATTTGTATTGCCCCAGTCTATGATGCTACATAAGGACCTGACCATATATCTGTGCTCATCAGGGGACGGCGTGGAGAGCAAAGTCTATGAAGATGAAATACCCAAATCATCACTGGTTATTCCAGAGGATTTTGAGAGTCGAGAAGAAATGGTGAGTCATCCCTTCGACAGTTCAGTGGTCTGTCCGTTAGTGATCTGCTCGTCAGTGAGGTGCCCAGCATTAATCACCACCAGCCATAGAGGGGACTCCTCCTCAGTCTGCCATGCTTCTTCTTCTGCAGATGGCATTCCTGTCTTCCACCCTCTCCAAGTTGCACGGAGAGCGGGATGAAGTGGAGCGGCAGCTCACTGAGCAAAAGCGGAATTGTAAGCAGCTCGTGCAGCAAATATCTGAGCTCCGGCAGCAGCACATGTCTAATCCGCCACATCACTCCACAGGTAAAGGATAATATGTGTCATGGCTCCTGATATCTTACGGGGAAATTCTAAATAATACTCCATTATTAAAATATATACTCCACATTAAAATTGCAGCATTAAGAAGGAAAAGTCAAAGAATAGTAGAAATCACAAGATGGATAGATGGGTTACTGATCGGCGAATGGAAACGACATTTTCAAAACTTCGATTTATTCAGTCTGGAGTATGAGCGTCACATGCAGAAATCCCAGCACTTACAGCTGCTATCACTGAGGTTATTAATGGTCGTCTGAGGAAGGTTGTGCGCTGAATGCACTCGGGGAAGTCTTCAATATCCGCTGCTGGCAGCTCCTGTGTAATCACATTGGTAGAACCTTCCTCAGACGGCCATTAGTATGGGATTTCTGCACATGGCGCTCATGCTCCAGACTGAATACATCCAGATGTGTTGAAAATCTTGATTCCGTCACTTGCAGATCAGTAACCTGTCTCCATCCTGTGACTTCCATCATTCCTTGACGTTTACTACTTGAGGTTGTAATTTCCGTGTGGTGTGTATGTGATGACAGCTGCGGGTTTTATCCCTGTATGCACCACAGTGTCCCTAATGTCTCTACTAGTACTTATTGAGGATTTCTGTGTCCTACCGGCAGCACTCACTATGGACAGAGTTCCCAGGGAAGTCTATGATGCTTTGCAGAGCGCTATGGAGAAACTGCAGGTAGGTTTTTCACGCTTCAGATTATGTACACAGTTTTGTTTTTTGTTTTTTCTATTTAGGAGGCTTTGGAGTAAAAACTTTCCAAATCCTCCAAAAAAAACTCAGTTTCTGCTTTAAAAACTTATCAAAAAGACTTTGCCTATTGCCTCACAAGGATTGGGGTGGGGGGGTTGTTTGGCCCTTGTTAAAGGGATTGTCCAGGGCTTGGATATTGATGACTTATCCTTACAATAAGTAATCGGTGTGAAATTCTGAAGGTCCTGCAACAGACATCCCCTCCATTTATCAGCTGTTTGTAGCTCTCGCAGCAGCTGGGGGTGTATGAGCTGGCACACCACTGCTCCATACACTGTGTAAATGCTGCTCTCTAACACTGCACCCTGTCGCCTGTTGAAGTGACTGAGAACGTCCACTACACCGTGTACGGAACTGTGCTGTTCTCACTATAACCTAAATATCCCATGCGGTCATTATGGGAACTGTTAACAGCTGACCGGAGGGGGGATGCCTGGTGTCGGACCTCCACCAATCTGATTTTGATGAACTATTGTGACGATTAATTGTCAGTATCCAAGTCCTGGACAACCCCCATCCTTCTTTTTAAATTTGTGATGATTCCTATTAATTTTCTATTCTTTGGTGGCAGATCCGCTTCACTGACTTGATGCAGGAGAGAGTGGAATTGAAGGACCGGGTGGAAGAATTGGAACATCGGTGTATCCAGCTGTCAGGGGAAACTGACACTATAGGTCAGTGGTGTTCTATCATGGATTCAATGCCTACACCTTTATATTGTGCCTGGCATCCATCTGAAAAGGACTTTTGTGTGTTGCATTGTGCCTCCAGTTTATTATATAACCGGTGCAGCATAATTAAGCGATTTCATCCTGCTCCTAGATTGCAAATTCCACATCCAGTTTGAAGCCGTTTGGAGAAGGCTTTCCGAATCTTGCTAAATGGAATGTTACATCTTCAGATGGGGCCCATTGCTCCTATAAGACTTTGAATGATGGTCTTCTCACTTCTGATTTTAGGGGAATACATTGCACTTTATCAGAGTCAGAGAGCAATCCTAAAACAGCGACATACAGAAAAGGAGGAGTACATCAGTCGGCTGGCCCAGGATAAGGAAGAGATGAAGGTTGGTGTACCCTAGTGTCAGGATTAATGAGAAGCCATGATTGTAAGCAGAGTCCCAGTAATGGTTTGTCGTCTCTGCATCCAGGCCAAGTTGTTGGAGCTGCAAGTCTTGGTGATGAGACTGGTGTCCGAGAGGAATGAATGGTACAAGAAGTATGTGGAGGTCACAAGGGGTTCCAAGGAGTTGGGAGAGCTGGCCCAAAGTGCAGATAGACCAATGGAGGTGGATACTACTGGGGAAGGTAAGTGACGCGGCTGCTGCTTTCATTCCCTGTTACTACATAGTTTTTATAACCCTAGCTGTTTGGGATGCTGCTGGCATTAAACGATGCAACCTAGGTTTCCACATGTCTTCAATATCCGCTTTAAAAGGGTTCTCCAGGAATTTTAGAGTAGGCAATAAACCTCTGATGGGTGGGTCCTGAGGTTTGGGACGATCATCGGTCATCACAATTATATTACAAATGCGTACAATGACTGACCCCCCTACAGGCTGCAGTGATTCACGTGAACGCAAGCCCCCCCTTCACTCACAATGTCAAGTCTCCAGAATGCCCCTTTTAATGATGAATAACATATTCCTAGTATTAGCACATCTGATTTCTGTGGCTTGTCATGGAGTATCTCATAATGACCCATCTTCTCTTTTTAGCACTTGAGGAAGTCAGTTTGTTAGAGGTTGCAGAAGAGGAGAAGGTGCAGAGGGTTTCTCAATTGTCTTCTGCTCAAGAAGGATCAAATTCGGAAGACCCTACAGCCAAGCAGATTATGCAACTCCTCCGTGAGATCCAGAACCCCCAAGAACGTCCCAGCTCTTTACTCCAGAATCCATGCATCCCGTTCTTCTACCGTGTGGATGAAAATGACGAGGTCCGGATTATGGTCGTCTGAGATTAGACAGTCCCTCCTATTCAAGCCTCCACTTCCATTCCTTCTCCTCTCTGGACTGTGACTTCCGGTCTCCACACGCACAGGAGATGCAGTCACTTGGGGATGGGATGGTCGTGTCTATAGCTGCTGGGGATTGTAATGGGCCGGGACAATGTAAAGGTTTGCACCTGCAATGATGATGGAGGAGCAGGGGGTATATTCTCTATTCCAAATGGCATTGCCCATGGAAATTGACCCAGAGGCCACTTAGATGGGCTAGTAGGTGACTACACACTGCTTTGTTTTCTTAAAGCTCGTTGGGGTTAGGTAGCTTAATCTTTGCCAACAATATACCGCTGCCTCCCGTGGTTTTTTTTTTTTTTTTTCTCTTTTTATTCACCACCTAGCGCTAATATTTTATGTGAAGTAGACATGATATGCTCAAGAATGAAGGAGGGAACCCGACAACGTGGCTGTAATACGGACTCACCTTGTGCATGTTAGAGGCTGGCTCCAAGAAGGTGTTGGACGACAATGTGGAAAAGTAGTGAAGATTTTTCTCCAAAAAGTTGACCCTTTTGGGGTCCGTATAGTGTTCTCCCTCCATGGTGCGCTGCGTTCACCTTCTGTGGTGGCCATGCTGTAGACCAGGTTTCTGGAGGAGGTTTTAGATAAGTGTTTTAACAGAGACTCCCATTACATATGACATGATACATGAAAGTAAGGACACAACGTAGGTTTTCCTCATGGGGTTTAATTTTTAACACTTGAATTAATTCTTCTTTTGAAGTTACTGCTGAGAAGGTTTTTTCAGATTGGGCTTACACCAGAACTTTGCATTGGAAAGTATGTGGTTTATTATAGGACGTGTACAATTGTTAGGCTTTCATTTCCCAGGAGATTCTCCACCTCAATTTATTTTAATAATATTAAAAAAAAAAAAATCTGATTAATATGGCAAGGTCACATTGTGTGTTCTCGATTTTGGCCTTGAGCTCAAGACTGAGACAGACTGGTCACTAATGATTTACTGCCGGACAACACCCTGAAAATCTTTGGGCTGATGGCAGAGAAAGGGGATTAGATTAGCCAAAGTTACTTCTGCCGTTCCTCAACTCTCCATCTGCGTTATTAATCAGATTTTCCTAAACTATTTTTGCTGGAGAACTTCTTAAAGGTGTGCCCACCACTGTATGCTGCCATGTAGTGACTGAGCCGAGTATCCGGTTTATTACAAAAGGACATAACCCTGCGGAGCGCAGTGCATATGGGTGACTGATATGCTTGCTATCAAGTCGTACTACATTTGGCTTTCTTGCATATTACGGTTTTGGTTTTTTACAACCTTTTATATTCTTTTTGAGCACTTTTCCTGTCTGTGCTATGAGGATCATATATCCCACTACTCTCTACGACTGTGATGACACTTGGGCCGTGAGGTTTACAGTATTTCTTCATTATGTGCTGCAGGAGGCGGCCATATCTTGTTAATGACGCAGGAGAAGGAGCCTTGGGGTGTTATTCTTCGCTCCCTGGTGGGTGTGATGTGCACAAGTTACCAGGGTAGGTGGGTGAGAGCGGGCACGGTAGGAGTTCCTACATCTCTTCCTGACTTGAACATGGAAGCAGTTCCTGTACATAATGTATGAGTGTAACATTTTGTATATTCCTGGATCAGACGCTGGACCTCCGCAGCATTTTCGCTGCAGGTATCTTGTACTATATTATGATGGAGCTTCTATAGAAGTTGGTCTGTCCTCTTGATTGGAGATTTATTAATATTGGGGGGGAGGGGATTATTATAATTTATTTGGTGATACGTCACAGGTCAGGGGCTACACTTTCCATTCTGTTGCTGAAATGATTTCATCTTGTTGGAAATAAAATGTTTCTTTCTGAATAAATTCAGCAGATTAAACCATGTTACTGTCTCTTTAAGAATAAGTCTATACATTGCTCCCCGAGCGATCCCAGACAGAATGTGCCAGACCACTATATGGTATTGGGCAAGATGGCGCCCATTTTGTTGCTAAGGTTCAATGGTCAACTTTTTTTTTTTTTTTTCGGCACACAAATTGGTAGAGACTTGAATATGTTGCAAAGGGGATTAACTGCCGGTGCGACATGCCAAAGTGGAAAGTCCACAGAAGATGGGAATACCCTCTTGTGGATAAAAGCGATATTAGGGGACCAAAGTAAATTTTATTTTGTGGCCCATGTTCCCATTTCCAGGCATCAAGAATGTGGGAGAAATGTTCAGAAACAGACAGGCTGATCTGATCCCAAGACCCCTAGAACAGTCCAGGACATCATGTTCGGAGGTCTGGAACAAAGGAAAAGGTGCTCTTTCTCGGTCAATGGAAAAAATCAAAATGCTCATTGGTGAGGAAGGATCCGCTACCATCTTCGTCAAAAAGAACATATCCGTTTGACTAGGAAAAAGTAGGTGTATGGGGGAAAACTCCTAAAATCGATGTGGCGAGAGCAAAATCGGCAAAAATAATCTAACTTGCCCATTGAAAATCTGGGGGCTCTTAAGGACCCCCTGGACAAGAAAGCGGAGGTTTACTTGAAATAGACATTGAAATCATCAGCAGTCGTTAAAAGTGGCATCCTGCACAGCCAGGTCCATTATGGTGGCTACAGCAGCTTGAGGACCAGATCAAGAACAACACCCCTATGGAGAAGATCTTGGCAAACCTTCCGCTGATGTAGGGAGCGGCTGTCTTCCTTGCTGATGCCCCGGCAGATTCAGTCAGGTTAGCGGCCAGGTCAGCAAATCTATCTAACATGGCCCACAAAACATTGTGGTTCAAAGCTGTCCGGGAGATGCTCAGTCCCATGTGACAGGAAATATCTTTTCCACCAGGCACTGTATGATATCCTAGATAAAGCAGCAGATAAGAAGAAAGGGTTCCCAATGTGTCCCTCCTATGAAAGGAACTTTTGCATTGTGTAAGTAGAACGGGAACAAACCCCTTAGAGAACAAGGGAGGTGAAAGGAGAAGAAATCAAGGCGCTGAGGCTTCATGTTTTGGGGGCCTCTCGGCAGAGAGCTGAAAGTCCTCTAAGTGACGGGCTTCCCCAGGTAGAAAGAAGGCTGTACCACTGAACCTGCACGGGAGGAAATCTCTTCCAATTATTGGATCCTGAATATAATAAAATCAGGACTAAAACTAGAGTTCAGGTCCACTGCCAGGCACATCGTCAGGATCTCGTCCCCCCCAGGACTCTGAAAGAACAACAGGCCCTAGAGGCAGAAATGTTAGGCTTGCTGCATAAACAGGTTCTGGTGGAGGTACTGGGGTCCAGCAGCAGGTGAAGGGTTTTTCTTCCCTGTTCCTGATAAGGAAACCCGACCGATACTTCAGGACTATTGTCAACCTAAGGGGACTGAACAAAGTCCTGGTCTAAAGACCATTCAAGATGGAGTCAATAAAATAGACTATAAAGATGTTGTTCCCAGGCTGCTATGAGTGTCCTCAAGCTCTCCATACATGTGTTGTAATTGTCACACAGCTGTGACACATGCAGCTGTGGCGCCGAACAGCTGATTATCGGGATCGATCCACGTATCCAGGTTTCCGAGACTGCTATTCAGATAAGCTCTTCTCAAGGTATTCGCTCATCCCTAGACAGCGCATTTGAGTAATGTCAGACAACCGGATGACGATTGCTTATATCAACTATCGGTGGGGCACAAGATCTCGGGCCCTGATGCTGCTATCACAGCCAATTCTCCAGTTCATGGTAAGACATCAATTCAGACTAACCGCACTGCATATAGGAGGGAAGCAGATTTTCTCAGTCAGAATACCCTGAAGCAGGGGGAATGGGAACTAGATCCGCTAGTATTTCAGCAGCTTGTAGATCAATGGGGTCAGCGGGAGATATACCTGTTTGCCAACAAGCAAAGCAGGAAAACATCTTTGAACCCCAGAGAGAGACCATATGCGGTGGAGGCACTACAGATTCCTTGGGGGTTTCAGGCTGGCTTACGCATTTCACCTGTTGGTGTTGATTCCAGCAGTACTGAGGAAGATTTGGGAGGAGAAAGCAAAGGTCTTCCTCATTTCGCCCTTTTGGCCCAAGAGGCCATGGTTCTCATGGATAAGCAGAATGACCTCATCAGATCCCTGGATACTCCGTGTCTCCTCAGGCAGGGCCCTGTGTTTCATCCTCAGAGGTCAGGTCTGCATTTGATGGCCTGGATTTTGAGGGCCTATTAATACAAAAGGTCTTCTCCCCTGCCTTAGTCTATATCCTGCTGCAGAGTAGGAAACACGTAATGGCTAGGATATACGGCAGGACATGGGATAAATTCTTAGCTAGTTTGGGACAGGCTGTAGGGGGTAAGGTCCCGATTAATGCTATATTGGAATTTCTTCAAAGAAGTATGGAAATGGGCCTAGCCACTAGGACCCTTAACCCCTTTAAATAGAATGTCTGACATCAGAAGCCCAGCCGGAGCCCACCTCAAAGCCGTGACAAGTCAACTGTTTTTTCAACAGCTACATGTACCTGAAATAGGCGTGGGCGGAATCTCGATCTGCCCGTGCCTATTAACTAGTTGTTTTTGAATGCCGCTGTCACACTCTGACAGCAGCATTAACGCACGCTTCCAGCCATCGGGCCAGAAATACGCACACCGCTGACACCAGCATGCCAAAAGTTAGAAAAAAATAAATATATGAAAAAAAACAAAAACATAAGTTCAAATCACCCCTCTTTCGCCCTATTCAAAATAAAACAATACAAATAAAATCAAACATACATATTTGGTACCGCCGCGTTCAGAATCGCCTGATCTATCAAAAAAAAAAAAAAAGGATTAACCCGATCTCTAAACGGCGTAGCAAGAAAAAAAATCAAAACACCAGAATTACGTTTTTTTGGTTGCCGCAACATTGCATTAAAATGCAATAACGGGCGATCAAAAGAACGTGTCTGCACAAAAGTGGTATTATTAAAAACGCCAGCTCGGCACGCAAAAAATAAGCCCTCACCCAACCCGAGATCATGTAAAGTGAAGATGCTACAGGTCTCGGAAAATGGTGCAATTTTTTTTTAGATAAAAAAAAGAACCTAGACATGTTTGGTGCCTATGAACTCGTAATGACCTGGAAAATCATAATCACAGGTCCCTTTTAGCATTTAGTGAACCTAGCAAAAAAGCCAAATAAAAAACAAGTGTGGGATTGCACTTTTTTTTAAATTTCACCGCACTTGGATTTTTTCCCCCATTTTCTAGTACAGGACATGCTAAAACCAATGATGTCGTTTAAAAGGACAACTCATCCTGCAAAAAATAAGCCCTCACATGGTCGTATTGACGGAAAAATAAAAAAGTTATGGCTCTGGGAAGGAGGGGAGCGAAAAACGAAAACGCAAAACCGAAAAAAGCTCCGGTCATGAAGGGGTTAGGTGCAGGTGTCTGCTCTTTCATCCCTATATAATTACAACCTAGTGGTGGATAGATGGATAGTTAGGTTAAATAAAGCATGTCAGAGGTCAAGACCAATACCAGCCCCAAAAGATGCCTCCTTGGAACTTAGCGCCTCCAGTACTAGGTACCCCTTCACGACATGCGCCGTACTATTACTGCGCATGTCGTGTCTCCCCCTTTGATGTGGGCTCCGGCGGTGAGCCCACATCAAAATCGCGACATGTCAGCTGTTTTGTACAGCTGACAAGTGCGCGCAATAGCGGCGGTTGAAATCGTGATGAATTCATTATTAACCTGTTAAATGCCGCTGTCAAACGCTGACAGCGGCATTTAACTACCGCTTCCGGCCGCGCGGCCAGAAATAAGCGCATCGCCGGCCCCCGTCACATGATTGGGAGTCAGCGATGCGTCAGAATGGTAACCATAGAGGTCCTTGAGACCCTGTGGTCGGTGCTCATAGCAAGCCTGCATTTCTGCTGCATAGCAGCGATCTGATGATCGCTGCTATGTAGCTGAGCCGATCGAGTTGTTCCAGCTTCTAGCCTCCCATAGAGGCTAGTGAAGCACGGCACAAGTTAAAAAAAAAAAAAAAAAAATGTTTTTAAAAATATGAAAAAAAAATATATATAAAAGTTTAAATTACCCCCCTTTTGCCCCATCCTAAATAAAACAATAAAAAAAAATCAAACCTACACATATTTGATATCGCTGCGTTCAGAATCGCCCTATCAATTAAAAAAAAAGCATTAACCTGATCGCTAAACAGCGTACCGAGAAAAAAATTCGAAACGCCAGAATTACGTACGTTTTTTTTTTTGGTCGCCGCGACATTGCATTAAAATGCAATAACGGGCGATCAAAAGAACGTATCTGCACAAAAGTGGTATTATTAAAAACGTCAGCTCGGCACGCAAAAAATAAGCCCTCACCCGACCCCAGATCATGAAAAGTGGAGACGCTTCGGGTATCGGAATATGACGCTTTTTTTTTTTTTTTTTTTTTTTTTTTTTACTTTTAACAAAGTTTTGAATTTTTTTTTCACCACTTAGGCTAGGTTCACATTGCGTTAGGGCAATCCGTTTAGCGCTAGCGGATTGCGCTAACGCAATGTTTATTTATGGGTCGCGTTAACGTCCCCGCTCTCGCAGATCCCCGATCTGCGAGAGCGGGGAACGGACCTCGGGCGCGCCGCGGACGCTGCAAGCAGCGTCCGAGGCGCGCCACAGAAGAACGGCATATCGCTAGCGCGAGCCGAAAATGGCACGCGCTAGTGATGCGCTACAGGGAAACTTCACATTGCTTTCAATGGGTGCGCTAACGGACCCGTTGCACGGCGTTAATTGCGACATTTTCGCCGTGCAACGCTGTCCGTTAGCGTGCACACATTAACGCAATGTGAACCTAGCCTTAGATAAAAAATAACCTAGACATGTTAGGTGTCTATGAACTCGTAATGACCTAGAGAATCAAAATGGCAGGTTAGTTTTCGCATTTAGTGAACCTAGCAAAAAAGCCAAACAAAAAACAAGTGTGGGAATTCACTTTTTTTGCAATTTCACCGCACTTCGAATTTTTTTCCCGTTTTCTAGTACAAGACATGGTAAAACCAAAGGTGTCATTCAAAAGTACAACTTGTCCCGCAAAAAATAAGCCCTCACATGGCCATATTGACGGAAAAATAAAAAAGTTATGGCTCTAGGAAGGAGGGAAGCGAAAAACGAAAACGCAAAAACGAAAAAGGGCCGCGACTTGAAGGGGTTAACAAAATCTCCCTTTGAGCCCTTGAATGAATGAGTTACTGGCCAGAGTACTAACACTAAAGACTGTGATATTAGTGGCCCTAACATCAGCCCGCAAGGTCAGTGATTTACAGATGCTATCTATTAACGACCCTTTTATACGTGTACCGGATGACAGAGTAAGGCCGGCGTTACACTAGCGAGTTTTACAGACGTATGAGCGCAGAAAATACACCCGTAAAATACGCATAACACACGGCCCAATGATTCTCTATGGCCCAGCTCCTATCAGCCGTATTTTATTGATCCGTATTATACGGTCTTCTACGGCCGTACAAAATCGCAGCATGCTGCGCTTGTCACCGTAATGCGTAAAAAAATCGCCAATGAAAGTCTATGGGGGCGAGAAAAATACGGATTACACACGGACCAGCAGTGTGACTTGCGAGAAATACGCAGCAGTGTTCTATAGAAAAGCCGGTAATTCAATTGCCGGCTTTTCATTTCTCCTTCACAAACCCGACATGATATGAGACATGGTTTACATACAGTAAACCATCTCATATCCCTTTTTTTTCTTTTGCATATTCCACACTACTAATGTTAGTAGTGTGTATGTGCAAAATTTGGGTGCTGTAGCTTGTAAAATAAAGGGTTAAATCGCGGTAAAAATTGGCGTGGGCTCCCGCGCAATTTTCTCCGCCAGAGTGGTAAAGCCAGTGACTGAGGGCAGATATTAATAGCCTAGAGAGGGTCCATGGTTATTGCCCCCCCTGGCTACAAACATCTGCCCCCAGCCACCCCAGAAAAGGCACATCTGGAAGATGCGCCTATTCTGGCACTTGGCCACTCTCTTCCCACTCCCGTGTAGCGGTAGGATATGGGGTAATGAAGGGTTAATGTCACCTTGCTATTGTAAGGTGACATTAAGCCAGATTAATAATGGAGAGGCGTCAATTATGACACCTATCCATTATTAATCCAATAGTACGAAATGGTTAATAAAACACACACACATTTTTAAAAAGTATTTTAATGAAATAAAGACACAGGTTGTTGTAATATGTTATTATACTGGTAATCCAGCTGAAGACCCTCGTTCTGTAACAAAGGAAAAATAAAAAAACAACAATATCTCATACCTTCCGTCGCTCAGGTAAAGTCCCACAAAGTAAATCCATCTGAAGGGGTTAAATCATTTTACAGCCAGGAGCTGTGCTAAAGCAGTGCTTCCTGGCTGTAAAACCCCGGGAATGAATGAATGGATTGCAGGGGAATGACCTGTAGTTACCTTGAGTTGCGGTGATGCGCCCTCTGCTGGATGTCCTCATGAACTGGAGCCTGGTAAAAGTTCCCACGCTCGAGTTCATATGAGGACATCCATCAGAGGGCGCCTCACCTTAACTCAAGGTAACTATAGGTCATTCCCCTGCAATCCATTCATTCCCGGGGGTTTTACAGCCAGGAGCACTGCTTTAGCACAGCTCCTGGCTGTAAAATGATTTAACCCCTTCAGATGGATTTACTTCGTGGGACTTTACCTGAGCGACGGAAGGTATGAGATATTGTTGTTTTTTTATTTTTCCTTTGTTACAGAACGAGGGTCTTCAGGTGGATTACCAGTATAATAAAATATTACAACAACCTGTGTCTTTATTTCATTAAAATACTTTTTAAAAATGTGTGTGTGTGTGTGTGTTTTATTAAAGGGCCACTGTCACCCCCTCCAACTAAAAGAGCCACCTTGTGCAGCAGTAATGCTGCATTCTAACAAGGTGGCTCTTTTAGTTTTAGGTGCATGTATTACCAAAATAAAGGGTTTTATATTTTCGCCAAAATACCTTTCTTTAGCCAAGGAGGCAGGTCCTCACCCCCCTGCTTGTAACGCCACATTGACGTCACTCAAATGTTCAGGGGTGCCGGGCACCGCCCCCTCAGCGCTGTTTACCCATGAAATCCGGCACCTGCGCTGTGTATCGCTGTGTGGTACAGGCGCAGAGAGCTCTGGCCGTCTGACGTCACAGTCAGGCTTGCAGACTGCGCCTGTGCGGCGAGTGCGGCCACCCACCTTGGTAATCCCAGCACCGCAGTGTGTTATGCATTATGCAGAGTGCGGGGCTGGGATTCACAAGCAGGGCGGCCGCACAGCCGCAGTCTGCAAGCCTGGCTGTGACGTCAGACGGCCAGAGCTCTCTGCGCCTGCACCAAACAGCGATACACAGCGCAGGAGCCGGATTTCATGGGTAAACAGTGCTGAGGGGGCGGTGCCTGGCACCCCTGAACATTTGAGTGACGTCAATGTGGCATTACAAGCAGGGGGGTGAGGACCTGCCTCCCTGGCTAAAGAAAGGTATTTTGGCGAAAATATAAAACCCTTTATTTTGGTAATACATGCACCTAAAACTAAAAGAGCCACCTTGTTAGAATGCAGCATTACTGCTGCACAAGGTGGCTCTTTTAGTTTATAACGGCTGGAGGGGGTGACAGTGGCCCTTTAACCATTTCGTACTATTGGATTAATAATGGATAGGTGTCATAATTGATGCCTCTCCATTATTAATCTGGCTTAATGTCACCTTACAATAGCAAGGTGGCATTAACCCTTCATTACCCCCATATCCCACCGCTACACGGGAGTGGGAAGAGAGTGGCCAAGTGCCAGAATAGGCGCATCTTCCAGATGTGCCTTTTCTGGGGTGGCTGGGGGCAGATGTTTGTAGCCAGGGGGGGCAATAACCATGGTTCCTCTCTAGGCTATTAATATCTGCCCTCAGTCACTGGCTTTACCACTCTGGCGGAGAAAATTGCGCGGGAGCCCACGCCAATTTTTTCCGCCATTTAACCCTTTATTTTACAAGCTACAGCGCCCAAATTTTGCACATACACACTACTAACATTAGTAGTGTGGAATATGCAAAAAAAAAAAAGGGATATGAGATGGTTTACTGTATGTAAACCATGTCTCATATCCTGTCGGGTTTGGGAAGGAGAAATGAAAAGCCGGCAATTGAATTACCGGCTTTTCACATGTATCGCGCTGAATTAAATATAAATACAGGATATACATATATATACATGTGTCTCAATGATAGATAGATATAGATATATATATATATATATATATATATATATATATATACTGTTTATATGTTTTAACGAACATTTGAGCCCATAAATCCATTAGATGTCGGTTTTGCAAGCCTGCGAGAAAATATCGCAGTACGGATGCCATACGGATTACATACGGAGGATGCCATGCGCAAAATACGCTGACACACCCTGCCTACAGATGACATACGGATCACTATTTTGGGGACTTTTCTGCGTATTACGGCCGTAAAAAACGGACTGTATTTACATACGCTGAGTGTGACGCCGGCCTTATTTTGAGGCCAGACCCAGCATATCTTCCGAAGGTAGCCTCAAAGTTTCATAGAAACCAGGAGATGGTTCTAACCTCTTTTTCAGCGACCCGTAAAATGCAGAGGAACAGAAGCTTCACATGTTAGAGGTTAGGAGTGCCTTGGTGCAATACTTAGACATATCAAGACAGTGGAGGAAAAATTAGTCTTTATTTGTGTCATTCCAGGGGATTAGGAAAGGTCTTAAGGTAACGAGGGGTACTATATTTGGATGGATTAGGGGCACCATTAGCCTAGCATACTCCTCTAGTAATGTACAGTCATATGAAAAAGTTTGGGCACCCCTATTAATCTTAAGCTTAATGTTTTATAAAAATTGTTTTTTTTGCAATAGCTATTTCAGTTTCATATATCTAATAACTGTTGGACACAGTAATGTTTATGCCTTGAAATGAGGTTTATTGTACTAACAGAAAATGTGCAATCTGCATTCAAACAAAAGTTGACAGGTGCATAAGTATGGGCACCCTTATCATTTTCTTGTTTTAAATACTCCTACCTACTTTTTACTGACTTACTAAAGCACTTTTTTTGGTTTTGTAACCTCATTGAGCTTTGAACTTCATAGCTAGGTGTATGCAATCATGAGAAAAGCTACTTAAAGTGGCCACTTGCAAGTTGTTCTCCTGTTTGAATCTCCTCTGAAGAGTGGCATCATGGGCTCCTCAAAACAACTGTCAAATGATCTGAAAGCAAAGATTATTCAACATAGTTGTTCAGGGGAAGGATATAAAAAGCTGTCTTAGAGGTTTAACCTGTCAATTTCCACTGTGAGGAACATAGTAAGGAAATGGAAGAACACAGGTACAGTTCTTGTTAAGGCCAGAAGTGGCAGGCCAAGAAAAACATCAGAAAGGCAGAGAAGAAGAATGGTGAGATCAGTCAAAGACAATCCTCAGACCACCTCCAGAGAGCTGCAGCATCAACTTGCTGCAGATGGTGTCACTGTGCATCGGTCAACTATACAACGCACTTTGCACAAGGAGAAGCTGTATGGGAGAGTGATGCAAAAGAAGCCGTTTCTGCAAGCACGCCACAAACAGAGTCGGCTGAGGTATGCAAAAGCACATTTGGAGAAGCCAATTTCTTTTTGGAAGAAGGTCCTGTGGACTCATGAAACCAAGATTGAGTTGTTTGGTAATACAAAAAGGCGTTATGCATGGCGGCAAACAAACAGTGCGTTGTATAGTTGACCGATGCACAGTGACACCATCTGCAGCAAGTTGATGCTGCAGCTCTCTGGAGATGGTCTGAAGATTGTCCTTGACTGATCTCACCATTCTTCTCTGCCTTTCTGATGTTTTTCTTGGCCTGCCACTTCTGGCCTTAACAAGAACTGTACCTGTGTTCTTCCATTTCCTTACTATGTTCCTCACAGTGGAAATTGACAGGTTAAATCTCTGAGACAGCTTTTTGTATCCTTCCCCTGAACAACTATGTTGAATAATCTTTGTTTTCAGATCATTTGACAGTTGTTTTGAGGAGCCCATGATGCCACTCTTCAGAGGAGATTCAAACAGGAGAACAACTTGCAAGTGGCCACTTTAAGTAGCTTTTCGCATGATTGCATACGCCTAGCTATGAAGTTCAAAGCTCAATGAGGTTACAAAACCAAAAAAAGTGCTTTAGTAAGTCAGTAAAAAGTAGGTAGGAGTATTTAAAACAAGAAAATGATAAGGGTGCCCATACTTATGCACCTGTCAAATTTTGTTTGAATGCAGATTGCAGATTTTCTGTTAATACAATAAACGTCATTTCAAGGCAGAAACATTACTGTGTCCAACAGTTATTAGATATATGAAACTGAAATAGCTGTTGCAAAAAAAAACAATTTTTATAAAACATTAAGCTTAAGATTAATAGGGGTGCCCAAACTTTTTCATATGACTGTACCAGTTCCTGAGAACCTAAAGGCCCATTCCACCAGGTCCATGGTGACCTCCTGGGCTGAGAAAGCGGAGGTGTTGATCAACAGAATATGTAAGACAGCAAAATGGTCTTCCCCTTCAACCTTTTATAAACACTACCATCTTAAGCTGTCCTCCTCTGATGACCTGCCCTTTGGGAGAAAGGTGTAACAAGCGGTGATCCCTCCCTCGGGTGCTTTGATCTATATAAATCTCTCAGGTGGTGCTGTCATGGGAGAAGGGGAAAAATCTTAGTTACTTACCGGTAACGGGATTGTACAGAGCCCGTGATAGCATCCTTATATTCCCTCCCTGTTTTATAACTAGTGGTGCCCACTTTAAGGGTGTTTGAGAATGTTTATTGGTGATGGTTATGTTACTGTCTGGAGGTCCTCTCATGTTCTGAAACCCAAACTCATGTGGAGGAGAGATACCGCCCTTTTATTCAGTAGGTTTCCTGTCTTTGATGGGCGGATACCCGCTCTCAGGTGGTGCTGTCATGGGCTCTGTAACATCCCGTTTCCGGTAAGCAACTAAGATTTTTTTTTTCTTCTTCCAGTGTTCAGGATGTGGAGAGCTGTTTGAGAACAGATGAGGACTATTCACTTATGGCATTAAAGATGAACTTATAGGGATTGTTCGGTGATAACGTTGTTAGATGCTGGTAGGAACACTGGGGCAATAATCGCCATTAAAGTGGACTGATGGGACATTCTTGACCACCGCTCCATTCATTCCCTCGGGGGCTGCTGCTAGTGGCGGATTATAATGAGGTAAATCTGGGCGGTAGCCCAGGGCCCAGTGGTGTGGGGGGCCCTGGGCAACCGCTCAGATTGACCTTGGCTGCCTCAGGGCATTACTGCTCTGACTGGCGTATGGGCCCGGTGGGCAGAGGGGGCCCGCATCTGGCCCCATCTCATCTGCTCACCGGGCCCCCCCTACAGGCGCTGTGGCAGGAAGGCTATTGACGTGCGGGCCCGCACATCAATAGTTAACAGCTGCCAGCCAATCGGAGGCTGGCAGCTGACGTGTGCCGCAGCGCGCAGTTCGCCGGCGTCTGACATCATTGTCAGCCGCTGGCGAGTGCGCGCTTCACCTGAGTGTTTTTTTTTGTTTGTTTTTTTGAGAGCGGCGATCCCGGGGCAGAATGCTGGACAAGCTGGGGGCAATATGCTGGACACACTGGGGTAATATGCTGGACACACAGGGGGCAGGACTGGAGACATGGGCAGAATGTAGATACGGGGCATGATTGGAGACACGGGGCAGAATGAAAGACATGGGGCAGGATTGGAGACAGATCGTGCAGGATCATGGGGCAGGATGGATACGATGGAGACTGATGGGGCAGGATGGGGAGATCATATGGGGCAGGATGGATACTCACGAGGGCAGGATGGGAGAACATATGGCTGGAGCCAGGAATGAGATACACTGGGTCAGGATGGGGGATATTATTATTACCATAGGGGCTAATTAAGGGATATTATTACTGCAGCCATGCATTTATTTTATTTTTTGAGGACACTGGTTTAAATGGGGTGGCGGTCTTGTTACTGTGTAGAGTGACTATGTCGCCTCTTTTTCTTTATGTGGTGTAATGTAGAAGTTGGGAAAAATTAAGTAATGTGTTCTGCAAGCGGAGCTCGAGATAACTGTTATTTCCTGCAGAGACGAGTCCTGGCTGGCTGAAGTGACGGCGGTCTGTGCTGGATGAAAGATGAAGGACTTCACCTAGAGACGTCACTGGTGAGTCAGTGTTACCTATACACTGACACTATACACTGTATACTATATACTGAAATGAAGGGTAAATTGACTAGATCAATGGATGTTTGACAGGTTATAGTTTCACACAGCAACTATTTTTCTGGAATAATCTGGTTCAGGTATATGATGACCCCGTCACATTACCTCATCACATGACCCCGTCACATGACCGTGGGGCCCACAGTGTCTTAACAGCCCGGGGCCCTGGCTACCCTTAATCCACCCCCTGGCTGCTGCGCTCAGCTATTTATGGCACTTGTATAAAAAAAAGTCAACCAACAGCACACAGATGAAAGTTGCACGCTCCAAAGTCCAAGGATCCAACAGGACCAATACTCACAAAAGAAAAAGAAGGAGCAGCATCTATTCCAGGTGAAAAATATTCACAAAGATCTTTATTCTGCCATCACAGGAATACAACGTTTCGGCCAAAATGGCCTTTGTCAAGTATACAATACACAATCACGTGTGATGTATTGTATACTTGACAAAGGCCATTTTGGCCGAAACGTTGTATTCCTGTGATGGCAGAATAAAGATCTTTGTGAATATTTTTCACCTGGAATGGATGCTGCTCCTTCTTTTTCTTTTGCAGCTATTTATGGCAGTCTCATGGAGAAGGAGTGCAGCAGCGCTCTGCATCCGACCTGCTGCTCTAGTTTATGGGGATAAAAGTTTTCCATTCTACCAATAGGTTGGGGTTTGACCGCTGGATTCCGCACTGATCACCGGATCACCCCTTTAACCACTCGAGCCACAGTGTCCTGTGAATGGCTACTTGGAGCAGAGGAACAAGTTGGAGTCTCTTTATTTAACTAAGATGTCAGACCGCGCCATGCTGTCTTCTGATGGACGTCTCTAGAGGAAAAAGTGGTCCCTTCAGGCAGCTGACGGTGCCCCAAGCCCCCGCTGAACCGTCAGCACCCAAGTAAATGAACGGGTCAGAGCCTAATGTAAGGGGACATCTAAAGTACTTCCCATTTTCAGCAAAAAAAAAAAAAGTGATGTACTTTAGGGATGATGTTCAGATGTTCAAAAGCGAGTGGGGCTGTTTGGTTTCAATGAAAGTGTCCACCATTTGGCAGATGCCCTAATGGAAACTAAACAGCTAAAGGGATACGGATACATATGATTAATTTTAAAGAAACACTCCTCCTCTTCTTCTTCCTCCTTCCATCAAAGTTTTTATCCTCTTAATATATTGCAGTCATCATATTATATAGCACTGGGTACTTACAATTGCTAATTTTTTCATTTTACCCGGCTAATTCTCCTCTTTTCCTTTCGGTCTATGACATCACATTATTAATAACTGACGAGCTGAATCCTTCAACGTCAGACCCATATCCATTTGTTTCTCTTGAACCTGCAACTCTCAGTATGTCCTTAACAATAACTCCCAGCATCTCCTTACCATTGTTATTAGTCATTACCAGATTGCGGACCATACAGGACCCACAGTACAGATGAGACCTAGCCATTAACAACAGTACACCTTTACATCCAGGGACCTTATAGGTGATCTCATCGGAGACTTTTCATCTCATCCAGACGCCATGATGACTTCTCACATCCACATCTCTTCAGATTCTCTCTTCTCTGGTCTTCTGCAGCACATCCCCACACTGTGCCCTTTAAAGATCAGTGTTACTTTTATGCAGAGGGCATGTTAATATCTGTCCATATTATGACCTAAATAATCCTATAGTATATGACCTCCATGTTGTCCTCTTTAATAAGCTAGACCCACCACACTGTCTGCCATTATCCGATATAACAGGCACAATGTCAGCCCTTAGAAACCATGGCCTATACCATGGTTGCCCCCTCTCTTTTCCTTACACTTTTTATATCTCCATACTGTGCCCACACCATGCTAACCTCTCTCCATACTGTGCCCCCACCATGCTAACCTCTCCATACTGTGCCCCACCATGCTAATGGAGCGCCCCCACACCGCCACAGGGCCGAGGGGTACCCGGAGCCGGGCCTCTGAGTCTCAGTCCTGGGGTTGTCACGGTGGCTAGACCCGGTCCGTGGCCCTGTCTGTCAGTGGGGGACGTCCGGTGCAAATAGTGGTGTTGTAACGGTGCAGTGGTGGGGTGCAGGTCGCGGTAAATAACGAGGACACCAGGTTGCAGTCTCTTTACCTCTTTACTGAAGATCTCTGGGTCCTCAGTCCAGAATACGGTTCACCAGGCTGCGCAAGTCCGGCCGGTCCAATGGCACCTCCAGAGTTCACTTCACAGGTGGAAATCGGTGCCTTCCTTCTAGCGCTATGTGTTGCGGTCCTCCCCTGCTGTGCTCACGGAAAGTCCCCACAACCGTTGTGTCTGTTTCTTAAGTTCCCTCACAACTGTATTAAATGATGTTCTTCTAATCTTCCGTCCCTTCCTTATTTCTGGTTAGAACGGCACCCGTTTGTCAGGTAGGCCTGGAGTTCTTCCGGGACCCTAGAGACGCCCCTCTCCCGCAATTGCCCCCCAAGACTTCATAGGTGATTTGAGTTAGGCAGCCCGCCTGAGACTGACTGCCCTGCCGCTGTTTGGAGTATGGCTTGAAGCTGTATGCTATTCCACTCCCTCGGCGTTCCGGCCACCGGTATTGCGCCTCAGTAGGATGTTGCTCCGGTCTTACAGCACGACCCCTACTGGTATTCTCCTATCGCTTGATCTCGTTTCTCACTCAGCACAATCTATCTCGCTTCTAGTCCTTTCTTGGGCACCGCCGCTACCCGGAGAAGGCGCGGTCCCTTTACGTTCTGTCTCGTTGCCAAGCCTCCGTCAGGATCCCACCCCTGACAGAGACCCTACTGTCTCTTACTCCACAACACCCTCTGCCACTAGGTGTTGCTTCGTTCAATCCAGTCAGCTTTCTCTACTAACTTCCTGCCTGACCCCCAGTTTACCCACTATGGTGGGGAGTGGCCTAATGAATAGAACCCTTAGCTCCCCCCGGAGGCCCTGCGGTGAAATGTATTGGTGTCTGTGATACCTGATCAGATGAACTCCTTCAGTGCCATCGAACGCACCATGGCTCCCCATAGTGGCGGAGCCACAGTACTGCAACGACCAGGACTCTGGGGCGCTGCACTAACATCTCTATACTGTGCCCCTACCATGCTAACCTCTCTCCATACTGTGCCCCACCATGCTAACCTCTCTCTATACTCTGCCCCAACCATGCTAACCTCTCTCCATGCTGTGCCCCACCATGCTAACCTCTCTCCATACTGTGCCCCACCATGTTAACCTCTCTATACTGTGCCCCCACCATGCTAACCTCTCTCCAAACTGTGCCCCCACCATGCTAACCTCTCTCCATACTGTGCCCCACCATGCTAACCTCTCTATACTGTGCCCCCACCATGCTAACCTCTCTCCATACTGTGCCCCCACCATGCTAACCTCTCTATACTGTGCCCCCATGCTAGTCTCTCTCCATGCTGTGCCCCACCATGCTAACCTTTCTCCATACTGTGCCCCACCATGTTAACCTCTCTATACTGTGCCCCCACCATGCTAACCTCTCTCCAAACTGTGCCCCCACCATGCTAACCTCTCTCCATACTGTGCCCCACCATGCTAACCTCTCTCCAAACTGTGCCCCCACCATGCTAACCTCTCTCCATACTGTGCCCCACCATGCTAACCTCTCTATACTGTGCCCCCACCATGCTAGCTTCTCTCCATACTGTGCCCCCACCATGCTAACCTCTCTCCATACTGTGCCTCCACCATGCTAACCTCTCTCCAAACTGTGCCCCCACCATGCTAACCTCTCTCCATACTGTGCCCCACCATGCTAACCTCTATACTGTGCCCCACCATGCTAACCTCTCTCCATACTGTGCCCCACCATGCTAACCTCTCTCCATACTGTGCCATTTCAAGCTGCCCCTCAGCATATCCATTATTTGACACTTTTCACACTTTTCCCTCATACTGCCCACCATGTTGTCCTTTTGAAACTGTAACCCCTCCTCACACTGTCCCCCTACATGGTATGATGACGACCACAGCCGTCCATACAGTGCGATATCCACAACATCCCCACAATATACATTATGTCCATCACATATCCTATATAGTATGATGTCCCCATAGCTCCCACTATAATGTTCCCTACAGTCTCATATAATATGATGTCCCCCACAACCAGCCCCACATATGTCTCCCATTCATTGGCAAACTATTTAAAGAAAGGCTTGTACTTGCCTGATCCCGGTCCCTGTACACTGCGGCCGCCATCTCCTCCTGCTTCCTGTACAGCAGGGAACACTGGATGGTGCAATGATGCAAATACAATTGAGTGCAGGGAGGGAGCGACGGCCGGGGCGCAGGACAGAGGGATGATTGGTGCCAGTGACTGACACTGCTCCCGTGTGCCCGCTCCCTGGCTGTCACTGTGCTGAATGTCTGTGGCCGGAGGAAGATGCTGGGCTGCTGCAGGCATTCAGCCATTGCACTTTTTTTTTTCCTCCGTAAAGTGTGCTTCTCAACAACCCCCCCCCCGATATATTAGCGCCATAGGCGGGTGCCTAGCCCTTGTCCCGGCTTGCTTCAGGTATTATTAGGATGAACATCTTTTGGCCTACCAGCAGCAGGAATATGGACAGCCATGTTGGGCCACACTCTAGGGGTGGAGGGGAGCTACTTAGGTAAAACACATAAAGAAGGGAATGCTAGAGAGGGGGATGATGGGATCTAAGCTGACTCCCATAACTGGCAGGTCACAGAGGAGTAGGGACTACTGTGACTCCTTTTCTTCTAGTGGTAAGGCCAGCCAGCAGCAATTTTGGGCTGCCATGGTCTCTATCAACTGTTACCCCACAGTAAAATAACGTGACCTACACTTGTGCCCGTCTTCATGCTGTAAACTTCTCATGGCGGCCTGACAAAGAGGGGCCGGGGGTCTCCAATCCACATCAGAGTAGTCCGACACAAACCATCTAAAAATGCAAAATTACACTGGCCTCTAAGTGTAAATGCTAACTAGTCCAGCGGGGAACCATCATGGGGGCAGGACTGTTTACAGATGCAACCAAAAATCCTTCCTGTGTTGTGCGAGCAGAATGTATCACTCTGTGAAACATTACAAAAGCTTCCTTCATATCATGAACAGCGCCACCCCTGTCTATGGGTTGTGTGAGGTATTGCAGCTTAGGTCCAATTACGAGCTGTAATACCACAACTAACTTGCGGGTATGTGGTGTCATTTTTTTTCCTGGGAGAAGGCAGCCATGTTTTTGTAACCCTGTCCATTCCCTTTAGTTTAGGGCTGGTTGTGTGATGTGAATATCTCTTGCAACGTCTGTGATTTTTTAAAATGTTTTTTACACCAAAATTGCAGAACAGCAAATTAGTTCTGTGACTTTTCTAAGGCTTGGTGTCTCTGGCCCGAAGCGTCCATGGCATAAATGGGTTATGCCAAACTCCATCCATAGGACAGGTAATGTGTTGTGAATTTGGATTCTGGGCTCCCCCGGTGGCCGCTTGTGGAATTGGACTTGTCATCCTCTTTCCTGTTTCACCTGTTTCCATCAGTAGTGGGTGTCGCTATTTAAGCTCATTTCTCTGGTGGTTTCTTGCCGGTCAACAATGTTATCTGATGCCTCTCAGTGCTTGTTCCTGCTTCTAGACAACTACTAGATAAGTTGGACTTTGGTCCATGTTTTGTTTTGCCTATTTGTTCCAGTTCACAGCTGAAGTTTTGTTGCTGTGTCTGGAAAGCTCTCGTTGATCAGGGATTGCTACTCTGGCGTTATGAGTTAATGCCAGAGTTTAAGGTAATCTCTGGATGGTGTTTTTGTTAGTGTTTTTCTGCTGACCATGAAAGCATACTATCTGTCTTCTGCTATCTAGTAAGCGGACCTCAAATTTGCTAAGACTATTTTCCTGCTGCGTTTGTTGTTTCATCTGAACTCACCGTCATTATATGTGGGGGGCTACTGTCTTCTTTGGAATATTTCTCTAGAGGTGAGCCAGGTCTTATATTTCCCTCTGCTAGCTATTTAGGTCTTAGGCCAGAGCTGGGCATCTAGCGATAAATAGGAAATGCTACCTGGCTATTTCTAGTTGCGCGGCAGGCTTAGTTCATGGTCAGTATAGTTCCATCTTCCGAGAGCTTGTCCCTCTATAGGCTTGCTATGATCTCTGCCTGCAGAGATCATGACAGTTTGACCGGCCAGTAAAGTGTTAAAGACCCAGGTTTAGAGAGGAGAGTTATAAGAAGTCTGCTGGAATTTTTTTTTTTTTTTTTTTTTTTTTTTCCTCCAGTCTGCCTTGCTGCAGTCTTTTTTCTCTCTCTCCTCCTAATCTCTGTATGGCTCTGTGTGCACCTGACAATAATGGATCTTCAGAGTGTAACTGCGGGTTTGAATAATCTCATCACGAAAGTACAAAATTTACAAGATTTTGTGGTACATGCTCCGGTATCTGAGCCGAGAATTCCTTTGCCGGAGTTCTTCACAGGGAATAGAGCTAGCTTCCAGAATTTCCGAAATAATTGTAAGCTTTATTTGTCCCTGAAGTCTCGTTCAGCTGGAGACCCTGCTCTGCAGGTTAGGATTGTGATTTCCTTGCTCAGGGGTGACCCTCAAGATTGGGCCTTCTCATTGCCAGCAGGGGATCCTGCGTTGCGCGATGTGGATGCGTTTTTTCTGGCCTTGGGCTTGCTTTATGAGGAACCTCATTTGGAACTTCAGGCAGAAAAAACTTTGATGGCACTATCTCAGGGGCAAGACGAAGCTGAGGTTTACTGCCAAAAATTCCGTAAATGGTCTGTGCTTACTCAGTGGAATGAGTGCGCCTTGGCGGCGACTTTCAGAGAAGGTCTCTCTGATGCCGTTAAGGATGTTATGGTGGGGTTCCCTGTGCCTGCAGGTCTGAATGAGTCCATGACAATGGCTATTCAGATTGATAGGCGTCTGCGGGAGCGCAAACCGGTGCACCATCTGGCGGTGTCTATGGAAAAGACGCCAGAAAGTATGCAGTGTGATAGAATTCTGTCCAGGAGCGAGCGACAGAATTTTAGACGGAAGAATGGATTGTGTTTCTATTGTGGGGATTCTACTCATGTTATATCAGCATGCTCTAGGCGTACAAAGAAGCTTGATAAGTCTGTTTCCATTGGCACCATTCAGTCTAAGTTTATTTTGTCTGTAACCCTGATTTGCTCTTTGTCATCCATTGCCACGGACGCCTATGTTGACTCTGGCGCCGCTCTGAGTCTTATGGATTGGTCCTTTGCCAATCGTTGTGGTTTTGATTTAGAGCCTTTGGAGACTCTTATTCCTCTGAAGGGGATTGACTCCACCCCATTGGCTAATAATAAACCACAATACTGGACACAAGTAACCATGCGTATCAATCCGGATCACCAGGAGATTATTCGTTTCCTGGTGCTGTATAATTTACATGACGATTTGGTACTGGGATTGCCATGGTTGCAGTCTCACAATCCAGTTTTGGACTGGAGAGCAATGTCTGTGTTGAGCTGGGGATGTAAGGGTATTCATGGGGACTTACCTTTGGTTTCTATTTCTTCGTCCATTCCCTCTGAAGTCCCTGAGTTCCTCTCTGATTATCAAGACGTCTTTGACGAACCCAAGTTTGGGTCGTTACCTCCGCACCGTGAGTGCGATTGTGCCATAGACTTGATACCGGGTTGTAAATATCCAAAGGGTCGTTTGTTTAATCTGTCTGTGCCGGAACATGCTGCTATGCGGGAATATATAAAGGAGTCTTTGGAAAAGGGACATATTCGTCCATCTTCTTCTCCCTTGGGAGCTGGGTTTTTCTTTGTCTCAAAAAAAGACGGCTCTTTGAGACCATGTATTGATTATCGGCTTCTGAATAAGATCACTGTTAAGTATCAATACCCATTGCCATTGCTTACTGATTTGTTTGCTCGTATAGAGGGGGCTAAGTGGTTCTCTAAAATTGATCTTCGTGGGGCGTATAATTTGGTGCGGATCAGGCAGGGGGATGAGTGGAAGACCGCATTTAATACGCCCGAGGGCCACTTTGAGTATTTGGTCATGCCTTTTGGTCTTTCTAATGCCCCTTCAGTTTTCCAGTCTTTTATGCATGATATTTTCCGCGATTTTCTGGATAAATTTATGATAATATATCTGGATGATATTCTGGTTTTTTCTGATGACTGGGACTCTCATGTCCAGCAGGTCAGGAGAGTTTTTCAGGTTCTGCGGTCTAATTCTTTATGTGTGAAGGGGTCTAAGTGCGTTTTTGGGGTCCAGAAAATTTCCTTTTTGGGGTATATTTTTTCCCCCTCTTCCATTGAGATGGACCCCGTCAAGGTGCAAGCTATTTGTGACTGGACTCAGCCCTCCTCTCTTAAGGGTCTTCAGAGATTTTTGGGCTTTGCCAACTTTTACCGCCGATTTATTGCTGGTTTTTCGGATGTCGTTAAACCACTGACTGATTTGACCAGACAAGGCGCTGATGTTGCTAATTGGTCCCCTCATGCTGTAGAGGCCTTTCAGGAGCTTAAGCACCGTTTTGCCTCTGCCCCTGTGTTGCGTCAGCCTGATGTGAATCTGCCTTTTCAGGTTGAGGTTGACGCTTCGGAGATCGGAGCTGGGGCAGTGTTGTCGCAGAAAGGTTCCGACTGTTCCGTCATTAGGCCTTGTGCCTTCTTTTCTCGCAAATTTTCGCCCGCAGAGCGGAATTATGATGTTGGGAATCGGGAGCTTTTGGCCATGAAGTGGGCGTTTGAGGAGTGGCGCCATTGGCTCGAGGGGGCTAGGCATCAGGTGGTGGTATTGACTGACCACAAAAATTTGATTTATCTTGAGACTGCCAGGCGCCTGAATCCTAGACAGGCGCGCTGGTCTTTATTTTTTTCTCGCTTTAATTTTGTGGTGTCATACCTACCGGGTTCTAAGAATGTTAAGGCTGATGCCCTTTCTAGGAGTTTTGACCCGGACTCTCCTGGTAATTCTGAACCCACAGGTATCCTTAGGGAGGGAGTAATTTTGTCGGCCGTTTCTCCTGATCTGCGGCGGTCCTTGCAAGAGTTTCAGGCGGATAGACCGGATCGTTGTCCGCCTGATAGACTGTTTGTTCCGGATGATTGGACCAGTAGAGTCATCTCTGAGGTACATTCTTCTGCATTGGCAGGTCATCCCGGAATTTTTGGTACCAGGGATTTGGTGGCAAGATCCTTCTGGTGGCCTTCCCTGTCACGAGATGTGCGAGTCTTTGTGCAGTCATGTGACATTTGTGCTCGGGCCAAGTCTTGTAGTTCTCGGGCTAGCGGACTGCTGTTGCCCTTGCCTATTCCTAAGAGGCCTTGGACACACATCTCGATGGATTTTATTTCAGATCTGCCTGTTTCCCAGAAGATGTCTGTCATCTGGGTGGTCTGTGACCGTTTCTCTAAAATGGTCCATTTGGTTCCTCTGCCCAAGTTGCCTTCTTCTTCTGAGTTGGTTCCTCTGTTTTTTCAGAATGTTGTCCGATTGCACGGTATTCCTGAGAATATCGTTTCTGACAGAGGTACCCAATTTGTGTCTAGATTTTGGCGGGCATTCTGTGCTAGGATGGGCATAGATTTGTCTTTTTCATCTGCTTTTCACCCTCAGACTAATGGCCAGACCGAGCGGACTAATCAGACCCTGGAGACATATCTGAGGTGTTTTGTCTCTGCCGACCAGGATGATTGGGTTGCTTTTTTGCCATTGGCAGAGTTCGCCCTCAATAATCGGGCCAGCTCTTCCACCTTGGTGTCCCCGTTTTTCTGTAATTCGGGGTTTCACCCTCGATTTTCCTCCGGTCAGGTGGAATCCTCGGATTGTCCTGGAGTGGATGCGGTGGTGGAGAGATTGCATCACATCTGGGGGCAGGTTATGGACAATTTGAAGTTGTCCCAGGAGAAGACTCAGCGTTTTGCCAACCGTCATCGTCGTGTTGGTTCTCGGCTTTGTGTTGGAGATTTGGTGTGGTTGTCTTCTCGTTTTGTCCCTATGAGGGTCTCTTCTCCTAAGTTTAAACCTCGGTTCATCGGCCCTTATAGAATATTGGAGATTCTTAATCCTGTTTCTTTCCGTTTGGACCTCCCTGCGTCCTTTTCCATTCATAACGTTTTTCATCGGTCGTTATTGCGCAGGTATGAGGTACCTGTTGTACCTTCAGTTGAGCCTCCTGCTCCGGTGTTGGTTGAGGGTGAGTTGGAGTATGTTGTGGAGAGAATTTTGGACTCTCGTGTTTCCAGACGGAGACTCCAGTATCTGGTCAACTGGAAGGGTTACGGCCAGGAGGATAATTCTTGGGTCAATGCATCTGATGTTCATGCTTCTGATCTTGTTCGTGCTTTCCATAGGGCTCATCCTGGTCGCCCTGGTGGATCTGGTGAGGGTTCGGTGCCCCCTCCTTGAGGGGGGGGTACTGTTGTGAATTTGGATTCTGGGCTCCCCCGGTGGCCGCTTGTGGAATTGGACTTGTCATCCTCTTTCCTGTTTCACCTGTTTCCATCAGTAGTGGGTGTCGCTATTTAAGCTCATTTCTCTGGTGGTTTCTTGCCGGTCAACAATGTTATCTGATGCCTCTCAGTGCTTGTTCCTGCTTCTAGACAACTACTAGATAAGTTGGACTTTGGTCCATGTTTTGTTTTGCCTATTTGTTCCAGTTCACAGCTGAAGTTTTGTTGCTGTGTCTGGAAAGCTCTCGTTGATCAGGGATTGCTACTCTGGCGTTATGAGTTAATGCCAGAGTTTAAGGTAATCTCTGGATGGTGTTTTTGTTAGTGTTTTTCTGCTGACCATGAAAGCATACTATCTGTCTTCTGCTATCTAGTAAGCGGACCTCAAATTTGCTAAGACTATTTTCCTGCTGCGTTTGTTGTTTCATCTGAACTCACCGTCATTATATGTGGGGGGCTACTGTCTTCTTTGGAATATTTCTCTAGAGGTGAGCCAGGTCTTATATTTCCCTCTGCTAGCTATTTAGGTCTTAGGCCAGAGCTGGGCATCTAGCGATAAATAGGAAATGCTACCTGGCTATTTCTAGTTGCGCGGCAGGCTTAGTTCATGGTCAGTATAGTTCCATCTTCCGAGAGCTTGTCCCTCTATAGGCTTGCTATGATCTCTGCCTGCAGAGATCATGACAGTAATGGCTTACTGACCGCTGGGTTGCTGCAGACTGCACCTGGCTATGTCCGGCAGTCCCGCAGACAGTGAAAGGAGCGGTGAAGAACTTCCTCCATGTCTTCTCATTGGAGAGAGAGGAGTACGCCGCTGTCACATTTCTAAAGTGGCTGCTTATCTCCATTGAGAAAAAAAAAAAAAAAAGATCGAGCATTCAAATTTAGCATGCCCCACCCTTCTACCAATGAAAAAATTCTTCTGGCGAAGTGCTGGCCCTTATAAGATGATCATCCGGTCCTGCCCGCTAAAATCCAAAAGCTCAACCTTACATTCCCTTTATGGCCCCCATACATAATAGTGTATCATCAGTATATCACCTAATGTTTAAATAAGGTTTTGTGTTAAATATTTTAAGTTTTTATTTTGGCAATAACCCCACACTCTCTATTTAAAAAAAAAAAAAACTTTCAATTTTTACACTAGTCCGGATATTCGCATGTACATTAACAGCAATGAACAGATCCAGACCTCATCTTTTGTATTGGAGCATCTAGTGAGTGTGTGCAATGGTCACTGAAGAGAGGGAGAGGAGGTGAGCTGTGACATCACCTATTGTTATTGGCAGATCCTGTGTTATCAGAGGTATTACCTGTCGTTGCAATCCTGCCTCTGGTGATAACGAACTGGTGAAAATTCCTCCTAAAAGGAAAGGAAGTCTAAAGAAAAAGCCTCAGTGGCAAATGTAAAAAAAATATGCAAGATTACTATTTTTTTTTTCTTTTAATAAAAATCAAGAAAAAAAAATGTCAACTTTTTTTTTTCAATGTACAGTACAGACCAAAAGTTTGGACACACCTTCTCATTTAAAGATTTTTCTGTATTTTCATGACTATGAAAATTGTACATTCACACTGAAGGCATCAAAACTATGAATTAACACATGTGGAATTATATACTTAACAAAAAAGTGTGAAACAACTGAAATTATGTCTTATATTCTAGGTTCTTCAAAGTAGCCACCTTTTGCTTTGATGACTGCTTTGCACACTCTTGGCATTCTCTTGATGAGCTTCAAGAGGTAGTCACCGGGAATGGTCTTCCAACAATCTTGAAGGAGTTCCCAGAGATGCTTATCACTTGTTGGCCCTTTTGCCTTCACTCTGCGGTCCAGCTCACCCCAAACCATCTCGATTGGGTTCAGGTCTGGTGACTGTGGAGGCCAGGTCATCTGGCGTAGCACCCCATCACTCTCCTTCTTGGTCAAATAGGCCTTACACAGACTGGAGGTGTGTTTGGGGTCATTGTCCTGTTGAAAAATAAATGATGGTCCAACTAAACGCAAACCGGATGGAATAGCATGCCGCTGCAAGATGCTGTGGTAGCCATGCTGGTTCAGTATGCCTTCAATTTTGAATAAATCCCCAACAGTGTCACCAGCAAAGCACCCCCACACCATCACACCTCCTCCTCCATGCTTCACGGTGGGAACCAGGCATGTAGAGTCCATCCGTTCACCTTTTCTAAGTCACACAAAGACACGGTGGTTGGAACCAAAGATCCTAAATGTGGACACCTCAGACCAAAGCACATATTTCCACTGGTATAATGTCCATTCCTTGTGTTCTTTAGCCCAAACAAGTCTCTTCTGCTTGTTGCCTGTCCTTAGCAGTGGTTTCCTAGCAGCTATTTTACCATGAAGGCCTGCTGCACAAAGTCTCCTCTTAACAGTTGTTGTAGAGATATGTCTGCTGCTAGAACTCTGTGTGGCATTGACCTGGTCTCTAATCTGAGCTGCTGTTAACCTGCGATTTCTGAGGCTGGTGACTTGGATAAACTTATCCTCAGAAGCAGAGGTGACTCTTGGTCTTCCTTTCCTGGGGAGGTCCTCATGTGAGCCAGTTTCTTTGTAGCGCTTGATGGTTTTTGCCACTGCACTTGGGGACACTTTCAAAGCTTTCCCAATTTTTCGGACTGACTGACCTTCATTTCTTAAAGTAATGATGGCCACTCGTTTTTGTTTACTTAGCTGCTTTTTTCTTGCCATAATACAAATTCTAACAGTCTATTCAGTAGGACTATCAGCTGTGTATCCACCAGACTTCTGCTCAACACAACTGATGGTCCCAACCCCATTTATAAGGCAAGACATCCCACTTATTAAACCTGACAGGGCACACCTGTGAAGTGAAGACCATTCCCGGTGACTACCTCTTGAAGCTCATCAAGAGAATGCCAAGAGTGTGTAAAGCAGTCATCAAAGCAAAAGGTGGCTACTTTGAAGAACCTAGAATATAAGACATAATTTCAGTTGTTTCACGCTTTTTTGTTAAGTATATAATTCCACATGTGTTAATTCATAGTTTTGATGCCTTCAGTGCGAATGTACAATTTTCATAGTCAAGAAAATACAGAAAAATCTTTAAATGAGAAGATGTGTCCAAACGTTTGGCCTGTACTCTACATGTAACGCAAGAACCTGATTTAAATAAGTAATTTTCTGATGACACATTACATTTAAAGGGGTTGTCTAAGACTGATCTATAGTTTATCTATATCAGATTGATGGGAGTGTGATACTGACAAAACTATCAGTTTGAAATGAATGGGCGCTAAGCTGCAGTACCCAAGTATGGCCACTACATGGTGTATACAGCAGCGACCTGACCGACTCCCCTCAATCGGTCAATGAATCTTCATGAACACACATAAGTCAATTATGAGACGAGAAACTTTTTTTTTTTTTTTTACAGAAACATATTTTATTCAACGCTCTGACGGGTATCACAGCTACACACCAGCACCAAGAACTTCTTCCCCAAATGGATGATCCTTTTACATGCATTGCAACAGATCCAGCTGCCAACTGACCAACGTCTGATCATTTCCCCACGATTTGTGTCCTACTAAAGACTGACATTCCCATGGAAGCACACCGGCTTACGCATCTTGAAGATCTCATATATATATATTTAGAATTATTTATAGTATATTTATATCAGGATATGCCACTACCACAGACATAAGTGCAGCAATAGAACAGAAGAGGAGATAGTAATAATCACCATTGATAAGTGTGTAGCACGACCATTGTACAACAGGACAGACAGTGTGGGAAGTGTCACACACTCCAAGACAGAACAGCTAGGAAGCAGGCAACGGCTAAGCCCAGGGAGGCTTACAGGTCATAGTGAGGCTTAGGACTCTCTGGCCTCGATGGGCTAACTCGGGTGGCTCTGATCACAGGAAGAAAGAAAAGGGGAGAAAGAGCAGGAAAGAAAAAAGTCAGTCACAGGCATTGAAAACAAAGGAGGTGTTTAGTGTATTTATATACAGCAGCCAGAAGGTGGCGCTCGCTACAAGACCTGGTATCAGTGGCCAGGAGGTGGCGCTCTCTACAAGTCCTAGTATCTGTGGCCAGGAGGTGGCGCTCTCTACAAGTCCTAGTATCAGCGGCCAGGAGATGGCACTCTCTACGTGACCTAGAATCAGCAGCCAGGAGGTGGCGCTCTCTATGTGACTTAGAATCAGCAGCCAGGAGGTGGCGCTCTCTACAAGACCTAGAATCAGCAGCCAGGAGGTGGCGCTCTCTACGGGACCTAGAATCAGCAGCCAGGAGGTGGCGCTCTCTACGTGACCTACAATCAGCAGCCAGGAGGTGGTGCTCTCTACATGATGTAGAATCAGCAGCCAGGAGATGGCGCTCTCTACGTGACTTAGAATCAGCAGCCAGGAGGTGGCGCTCTCTATGTGACCTAGAATCAGCAGCCAGGAGGTAGCGCTCTCAATGGGACCTAGAATCAGCAGCCAGGAGGTGGCGCTCTCTACATGATGTAGAATCAGCAGCCAGGAGATAGCGCTCTCTACATGACCTAGAATCAGCAGCCAGGAGGTGGCGCTCTCTACATGATGTAGAATCAGCAGCCAGGAGGTGGCGCTCTCTACGTGACCTAGAATCAGCAGCCAGGAGGTGGCGCTCTCTATGTGACCTAGAATCAGCAGCCAGGAGGTGGCGCTCTCTACGGGACCTAGAATCAGCAGCCAGGAGGTGGCGCTCTCTACATGACCTAGAATCAGCAGGCAGGAGGTGGCGCTCTCTACGTGACCTAGAATGAAGAGCCAGGAGGGGGCGCTCTCTACATGATGTAGAATCAGCAGCCAGGAGGTGGCGCTCTCTACATGACCTAGAATCAGCAGCCAGGAGGGGGCGCTCTCTACATGACCTAGAATCAGCAGCCAGGATGTGAGGAGCTCTCTACAATTCTTAGTCATATCACCTAGGATAGGGCTCCATCCAAAAGCCAACAGGCCAGCAAATGGGAAATGTTGGGACAGCAGCCAAGTGCTATGGGTAGCCTGCAGTCCCAATGACTAGAAGCCAGTAAATGTGGCTCTCTACCTAGCAGCAGCCAGGAGGTGGCGCTCTGTAAACATTCTAGTGCTTTCCTTTCCCTTTTTTATTTTTAATAATATGTACTAACACTTGTAGCAGAACTGGTAAGGACCATTACAGCTCTGGTCTTCAGGACCACAACCTGCTACCCATCTACAGCAGGCCTGGGTAATCAAAGTACCCCGACATGAGTACAGTCATCTTGAAAACGAATGTGTGCATGTTATAATTACAGGGGCACTAATCCTGCTGTATAGGGCACATGAAGACCTGCCATAAAAATATGGAATTTCTTAGCTGGTGTAAACTCCACTGTTCTTCTGAATCCGACATTGGTTTTCTTTTGTTCCTGCACCTCCTGTTCCTCAGATATGGCTCCTCTCTTTTCTGTGTACAAATGAAGATTTTTTGGCAATCGGACATAGTCAATGACCACGCCCACTTGGCTAACAAAACTTGATTTATATATAGGGAAGAAGGAGCCATATCTCAGGAATGGAGAGGATAAAAAGAAACCTCTACGGAATGTTTTTAGAACAGCGACACTTTACAAGAAAAATAAAATAAAATGAGCTGGGTCTACACCAACTAAACGCGTCTCTATTACACTGTCTCCAGACTACGGCTTCAATGCACATTATTTTCTTTCCCATTTACTATTGGAAGGTTTTAAGCAGCAGGGTATATATGGATGAATTAAAGGGATAGTGTACCTTGGCCTATTTAGGTCTCCTAAGGATACATTCCATACAGGTAGACTGTACCAGTAATGGGGAAATACACTATTTCAGATTTTTTTTTGTTATAAAACTATCCCAACCTTTATAAAGCCATAGGTGAATTAGCCCTTTTAAAATATATTTTTTGCACTCCTGTCTACTGTTCAAAAGTCATACCCTGCGAAATAAAGAAAAAATTATATATATAAAAAAACTCATCTAATTGCATAACCTTTAATTAATATAATCAGCAACGATCCCCTCCCAGCCCTGTACCGCGCTCTTCTTTATTGAATGGAAATGAAGAATTCACAAAACCAAAAGGAAGTGGATGTAGAATAGAACTGGACCACAAGAGGGCAGCAGAACCACACCAAACATGAACAAAAGGCATCACTATGAGCAATGGCGGGCTGGAAGAGGGGAAGATGGGGGTAGGGGAAGACTGAGGAGCCTTGTCTGTGACCAGCAATGGCTACTAATTATATCACTCTAATTTGATTGACATCATTTTAATACAAAAGAAAATTAAAAAAATAAAAATAAAAATCGTACAACGGAGACACAATGAGATCATTCCTATAAGCAGGCAGAGGGATGTGTAGTGGCATAGCGGGTGGGAAAAAAGCAAGAAAAAAATATATATATCTATATATCAACCAGGTGCTTAAACATCACAGTATGGCGCTGCAAAGGGACGATACCACACATCTGTACAATACAATACATAGTGACACTGAACCATTGGTCGAGGGGGATATAACATTTTCACCATGCCTGGAATAGGTGAGATGGGGGGTTGGGAGCAGGGATGGGGAGAAAGCTGTGTTCGGCAGCCAGGCCTCCATTTTTTAATCTAAGAGGGACGGGTCGGCAGGTCGGATAATGGTGGGTCGTGTAGGTGATGCGGGAGCCTTCCTGCTGAATGAAAATAAAAACAAGAACAGACAAAGAGAACACAGAGCGTGATTAGCATCATCCATGACATGAGACAGTCAGCCCAGAATCCCCTGCCGGCGGGAATAAATCGCCATTTCTACGCCAGTACAAAAGAACATGTATAATAAAGAAGCATTAGTTGGAGTCAAAATGGCTGCCAGGCATTGAAAAAGTGTCAATGTTGCCCTTAGCAACCAATAGGATCTGCTTACATTTCTCACATTCTGTCAAATTTGTCAGGAAAAATAGACATTTCTCCTGTTAAAAACTGTCCCGCTAAATTGGCCTCCATTATATACAGAAAGTATATTGGAGAAATGACACGTAGACATTGGTTGCTAAGGACACATATAATTCCCACTTGACAGTATTGATTAATGAAATGTGAACTGGTTGCTATGGGCCTCCATTTTTTGAGAACTGAACTTGCAGTCCATAGCAACCAATCAGAGCTTGCCTTTCATTTATGAAACTGCTGGAGTAGCATGAAAGCTACGCTGTGATTGGTCGCTATGAGCAATAAGGACTGTGCAGATAAACGAGGCCTAGTTGTGTGTGGCAATATGGATCCTTAGCAGCGACCTTGGGGAATTAAAATAAAAGGCATCATTATGGAGTAGTAGGCCCCAAAATTTGAATTTGAGGTCCATATTGCTACACATATTATATGTTTTTCATAAGCTTCATTGATAAAAAAAATCTTGGAAAAACACCTAAAAAATTGAGATTTTGGTGTCTGATCTTCCTTTCAATGCTTCCCATATTTTATATTTTATGCCATACATTAATTTCTCCAATGTCCTCCATGCTCTGTCCATGTCAGGTTTAGGAGGGCTGACTGTGCGTGTGAAACAGAGAGCAAACACAGCAAGATCACAAAATCACAATTATTACTTATACGCCAAGGACATGCGGTATGATTTGGAAAAGGCGGATACACGAGAAGCTGAATTAATCGAGGTCGTGAATGAAAAAATAGCGGAGTTCTCGACAATAACCAATCAGATTGCAACTGTCATTTTCAAAGCGAAGGTTTCAAAATGTAAGCTCGTATCTGATTGGTCACCATTGATATTCTCTCCGCTAGTTTTTATACATGACTCCATTGATGGCGGGATGAAAGGGCAACAGTAATTCACATTTCGGCAGTGGGTTGTGATTGCTACGTAGGAATAATGTGAGGAATCGGGTTTGATGAGTGTGTGAGGTGACAGGAAGTGACAATTGGTCCGAGTTGCCAGGCACAGTTAATTTTTGGACAACAAGCAGGGCACGGCATTACCAGACAACAATGAAAAAGGAGATGGCGGTGAGGTATAAGGACGGTGAATGCAAAGTGAAGATGTGAGGAAGCAACAGAGTCGTCATCAGGTGAGAGTGGAAGAGACAGAGAACAAGGACGAGCAGAAGAGACATCAGTGGGTACGACGCTTATCTCATTGGTAAATGGTGGAGTGGGGCTATTTACACAAAGCAGGACCTCAATTATTACTAGCGCTGGCCATGGAAGTCCTAATAGAGGGGCTTGTGTAAACAGCGCTAGAGGGGGCATCAGGACAAAAGCACAAACTAAGGTCTCCTTTATCAGTGGCCTCCAAAAGGTGGTTGTATGTGGAAACCGACATGATGGAGATACAGAAGAAGAGACAACAAGCTTCCAAGAGGAAGAACACTTGGATATAATGAGGTGTCTACTGGGGTTTTCTGGGGTTTACGCAGCGTCTCCAAGTAACACCTAAAAAGAAGACTTGGATGGTCCATCAAAAAGTCACACAGACTGGTGGTCCACATATATGGGGGTTCATAATCTTGGAAAATAACCTTAGAATTCACAGCTGTATGTAGCACTTACTGTTGGCTACACTTGCAGTTCTAAATGTTGGGTGTTGACTACATCAAAAATATCACCAATTTCCAAAGTTCTGCAACTTTCTAATTAACTTTGTGTTCAAATTACTTTCATTTTTAGGTTGCAGTAAATGAGAACAATGGTCTATGTAGTAACTGTAGAAGGTGTGACCACTGTTCTATTCTTTTCCATGTATACAGTAGGGAAAAAAGTATTTAGTCAGCCACCAATTGTGCACGTTCTCCTACTTAAAAAGATGAGAGAGGCCTGTAATTGACATCATAGGTAGACCACAACTATGAAAGTCAAAATGAGAAAACAAATCCAGAAAATCACCTTGTCTGATTTGGCAAGATTTATTTTGCAAATTATGGTGGAAAATAAGTATTTAGTCATTAATAAAAGTTAATCTCAATATTTTGTTATATATCCTTTATTGACAATGACAGAGGTCAAACGTTTTCTGCAAGTCTTCACAATGTTGGCACACACTGTTGGTGGTATGTTGGCCCAGTCCTCCATGCAGATCTCTTCTAGAGCAGTGATATTTTGGGCCTGTCGCTGGGCAACACGGACTTTCAACTCCCTCCAAAGGTTTTCTATGGGTTTGAGATCTGGAGACTTGCTAGGCCACTCCAGGACCTTCTTAAGAAGCCACTTTGTTGCCCTGGCAGTGTGCTTGGGATGATTCTCATGCTAAAAGACCCATCCACGTTTCATCTTCAGTGCCATTGCTGATGGAAGGAGGTTTGCACTCAAAATATCACGATACATGGCTCCATTCATTCTTTTATGTACATTGATCAGTCATCCTGGTCCCTTTGCAGAGAAACAGCCCCAAAGCATGATGTTGCCACCCCCATGCTTCACAGTAGGTATGGTGTTCTTCGGATGCAACTCAACATTATGTCTCCTCCAAACACGACGAGTTTTGTTTCTACCAAACAGTTCTACTTTGGTTTCATCAGACCATATGACATTCCCCCAATACTCTTGTGGATAATCCAAATGCTCTCTAGTAAACTTCAGATGGGCCCGGACATGTACTGGCTTAAGCAGGGGGACACGTCTGACACTGCAGGATCTGAGTCCCTGGCTGCATAGTGTGTTACTGATGGTAGCGTTTGTTACGGTAGTCCCAGCTCTATGCAGGTCATTTACTAGGTCCTCCCGTGTAGTTCTGGGATTTTTGCTCACCGTTCTTGTGATCATTTTGACCCCACGGGGTGAGATCTTGCGTGGAGCCCCAGATCAAGGGAGATTATCAGTGATCTTGTATGTCTTCAATTTCCTTATTATTGCTCCCACAGTTGATTTCATCACACCAAGCTGCTTGCCTATTGCAGATTCAGTCTTCCCAGCCTGGTGCAGGGCTACAATTTTGTTTCTGGTGTCCTTCAACAGCTCTTTGGTCTTCAGCATAGTGGAGTTTGGAGTGTGACTGTTTGAGGTTGCGGACAGGTGTATTTTATACTGATAACAAGATCAAACAGGCGCCATTACTACCGGAAATGAGTGAAGGACAGAGGAGCCTCTTAAAGAAGAAGCTACAGGTCTGTGAGAGCCAGAAATCTTGCATGTTTTTAGGTGACCAAATATTTATTTTCCTCCATAATATGCAAAATAAATCTTGCCAAATCAGACAAGGTGATTTTCTGGATTTGTTTTCTCATTTTGACTCTCATAGTTGTTGTCTACCTACGATTACAATTACAGGCCTCTCTCATCATTTTAAGTGGGAGAACTTGCACAATTGGTGGCTGACTAAATATTTTTTCCCCCCACTGTAATAGGATCAGTAGTGTGCATGTGTGATCATTGCCCTACTCTCCTCTATGGGTCTATATAGCAGCAGTAGTGTACATGTGTGATCACTGCACTATTCTCCTCTATGGTTCTATATAGGAGCAGTAGTGTGCATGTGTGATCACTGCTCTATTCTCCTCTATGGGTCTATATAGGAGTGGTAGTGTGCATGTGTGACCATTGCCCTATTCTCCTCTATGAGTCTATATAGGAGCAGTAGTGTGCATATGTGATCACGGCACTATTCTCCTCTATGGGTCTATATAGGAGCAGTAGTGTACATGTGTGATCAGTGCTCTATTCTCCTCTATGGGTCTATATAGGAGCAGTAGTGTACATGTGTGATCAGTGCTCTATTCTCCTCTATGGGTCTATATAGGAGCAGTAGTCTGAATGTGTGATGATTGCCTTATTCTCCTCTATAGTTCTATATAGGAGTGGTAGTGTACATGTGTGATCACTGTCCTATTCTCCTCTATGGGTTTACATAAGAGCAATAGTGTACATGTGTGATCATTGCCCTATTCTCCTCTATGGGTCTATATAGGAGCGGTAGTGCGCATGTGTGATCACTGCCCTATTCTCCTCTATGGGTCTACATAGGAGCGGTAGTGCACATGTGTGATCACTACTCTATTCTCCTCTATGGGTCTATATAGGAGCGCTAGTGCGCATGTGTGTTCACTGCTCTATTCTCCTCTATGGGTCTATATAGGAGCAGTAGTGCGCATGTGTGATCATTGCCCTACTCTCCTCTATGGGTCTATATAGGAGCAATAGTGCGCGTGTTTGTTCACTGCTCTATTCTCCTCTATGGGTCTATATAGGAGCAGTAGTGTGCATGTTTGATCATTGCTTTATTCTCCTCTATTGGTCTATATAGGAGCGCTGGGCGCATGTTTGATCATTGCTTTATTCTGCTCTATGGGTCTATATAGCAGCAGTAGTGTGCATGTGTGATCATTGCCCTATTCTCCTCTATGGGTCTATATAGGAGAGGTAGTGCACATGTGTGATCACTGCTCTATTCTTCTCTATGGGTCTATATAAGAGCAGTAGTGTACATGTATGATCACTGCCCTATTCTCCTCTATGGGTCTATATAGGAGTGGTAGTGTGCATGTGTGATCATTGTCCTATTCTCCTCTATGGGTCTATATAGCAGCAGTAGTGTGCATGTGTGATCATTGCCCTATTCTCCTCTATGGGTCTATATAGGAGAGGTAGTGCGCATGTGTGATCACTGCTCTATTCTCCTCTATGGGTCTATATAAGAGCAGTAGTGTACATGTATGATCACTGCCCTATTCTCCTCTATGGGTCTATATAAGAGCAGTAGTGTGCATGTGTGATCATTGCCCTATTCTCCTCTATGGGTCTATATAGCAGCAGTAGTGTGCATGTGTGATCATTGCCCTATTCTCCTCTATGGGTCTATATAGGAGAGGTAGTGTACATGTGTGATCACTGCCCTATTCTCCTCTATGGGTCTATATAGGAGTGGTAGTGTGCATGTGTGATCATTGTCCTATTCTCCTCTATGGGTCTATATAGGAGCGCTAGTGCGCATGTGTGTTCACTGCTCTATTCTCCTCTATGGGTCTATATAGGAGCAGTAGTGCGCATGTGTGATCATTGCCCTACTCTCCTCTATGGGTCTATATAGGAGCAATAGTGCGCGTGTTTGTTCACTGCTCTATTCTCCTCTATGGGTCTATATAGGAGCAGTAGTGTGCATGTTTGATCATTGCTTTATTCTCCTCTATTGGTCTATATAGGAGCGCTGGGCGCATGTTTGATCATTGCTTTATTCTGCTCTATGGGTCTATATAGCAGCAGTAGTGTGCATGTGTGATCATTGCCCTATTCTCCTCTATGGGTCTATATAGGAGAGGTAGTGCACATGTGTGATCACTGCTCTATTCTTCTCTATGGGTCTATATAAGAGCAGTAGTGTACATGTATGATCACTGCCCTATTCTCCTCTATGGGTCTATATAGGAGTGGTAGTGTGCATGTGTGATCATTGTCCTATTCTCCTCTATGGGTCTATATAGCAGCAGTAGTGTGCATGTGTGATCATTGCCCTATTCTCCTCTATGGGTCTATATAGCAGCAGTAGTGTGCATGTGTGATCATTGCCCTATTCTCCTCTATGGGTCTATATAGGAGAGGTAGTGCGCATGTGTGATCACTGCTCTATTCTCCTCTATGGGTCTATATAAGAGCAGTAGTGCGCATGTGTGATCACTGCTCTATTCTCCTCTATGGGTCTATATAAGAGCAGTAGTGTACATGTATGATCACTGCCCTATTCTCCTCTATGGGTCTATATAAGAGCAGTAGTGTGCATGTGTGATCATTGCCCTATTCTCCTCTATGGGTCTATATAGCAGCAGTAGTGTGCATGTGTGATCATTGCCCTATTCTCCTCTATGGGTCTATATAGGAGAGGTAGTGTACATGTGTGATCACTGCCCTATTCTCCTCTATGGGTCTATATAGGAGTGGTGGTGTGCATGTGTGATCATTGTCCTATTCTCCTCTATGGGTCTATATAAGAGCAGTAGTGTGCATGTGTGATCATTGCCCTATTCTCCTCTATGGGTCTATATAGCAGCAGTAGTGTGCATGTGTGATCATTGCCCTATTCTCCTCTATGGGTCTATATAGGAGTGGTAGTGTGCATGTGTGATCATTGCCCTATTCTCCTCTATGGGTCTATATAGGAGCAGTAGTGTGCATGTGTGATCACTGCTCTATTCTCTTCTATGGATCTATATAGGAGCAGTAGTGTGCATGTGTGATCATTGCCCTATTCTCCTCTATGGGTGTATATACAGTGGGTATGGAAAGTATTCAGACCCCTTTAAATTTTTCACTCTTTGTTTCATTGCAGACATTAGTAAATTCAAAAAAGTTCATTTTTTTTCTCATTAATGTACACTCTGCACCCCATCTTGACTGAAAAAAAAACAGAAATGTAGTAATTTTTGCTAATTTATTAAAAAGAAAAACTGAAATATCACATGGTCATAAGTATTCAGACCCTTTGCTCAGTAGTGAGTAGAAGCACCCTTTGAGCTAGTGCAGCCATGAGTCTTCTTGGGAATTATGCAGCAAGTTTTTCACACCTGGATTTGGGGATCCTCTGCTATTCTTCCTTGCAGATCCTCTCCAGTTCCGTCAGGTTGGATGGTGAACGTTGGTGGACAGCCATTTTCAGGTCTCTCCAGAGATGCTTAATAGGGTTTAGGTCAGGGCTCTGGCTGGGCCAGTCAAGAATGGTCACAGAGTTGTTCTGAAGCCACTCCTCTGCTATTTTAGCTGTGTGCTTAGGGTCATTGTCTTGTTGGAAGGTGAACCTTTGGCCAAGTCTGAGGTCCAGAGCACTCTGGAAGAGGTTTTCATCCGGGATATCACTACTTGGCCGCATTCATGTTTCCTTCAGTGACAACCAGTCGTCCTGTCCCTACAGCTGAAAAACTTCCCCATAGCATGATGCTGCCACCATGTTTCACTGTTGGGATTGTATTGGGAAGGTCATGAGCAGTGCCTGGTTTTCTCCACACATGCCGCTTAGAATTATCACCAAAAAGGTCTATCTTCGTCTCATCAGACCAGAGAATCTTATTTCTCATAGTCTGGGAGTCCTTCATGTGTTTTTTAGCAAACTCTATGCGGGCTTTCATATGTCTTGCACTGAGGAGAGGCTTCCGTAGGGCCACTCTGCCATAAAGGCCCGACTGGTGGAGGGCTCCAGTGATAGTTGACTTTGTGGAACTTTCTGCCATCTCCCTACTGCATCTCTGGAGCTCAGGCACAGTGATCTTGGGGTTCTTCTTTACCTCGCTCACCAAGGTTATTCTCCCACAATTGCTCAGTTTGGCTGGACGGCCAGGTCTAGGAAGACTGCTGGTGGTCCCAAACTTCGTCCATTTAAGGATTATGAGGCCACTGTGCTCTTAGTAACCTTGAGTACTGCAGAAATTCTGTTGTAACCTTGGCCAGATCTGTGCCTTGCCACAATTCTGTCTCTGAGCTCCTTGGCCAGTTCCTTTGACCTCATGATTCTCATTTGGTCTGACATGCACTGTGAACTGTGAGGTCTTATATAGACAGATGTCTGCCTTTCCAAATCAAGTCCTATCAGTTTAACTAAACGCAGCTGGACTCCAATGAAGGAGTAGAACCATCTCAAGGAGGATCATAAGAAAATGGACAGCATGTGACTTAAATATGAGTGTCTGAGCAAAGTGTTTCAATACTTATGACCATGTGATATTTCAGTTTTTCTTTTTTAATTACATTTTCTACAATTTCTACATTTTTTTCAGTCAAGATGGGGTGCAGAGTGTACATTAATGTGAAAAAATTAACTTTTTGAATTTACCAAATGGCTGTAATGAAACAAAGCGCAAAAAATTTAAAGGGGTCTGGATACCTTCTGTAACCACTGTAGGAGCGGTAGTGTGCATGTGTTAGAACAGCGGTTCTCAACCTGGGGGTCGCGACCCCGAGGGGGGTCGAACGACCAAAACACAGGGGTCGCCACCTCTCTCACCTCCCCATCCACCTTCCCCCCCCCCCCGTATGCCTGGACTGCTGGCCAGTGGCGTAGGAAGAGGGGGGCGGTCCGCCCCGGGCGGCACAATGCTGGGGGCGGCACAATGCGGGGGTGAGTCAGTGCAGCGGCTGCAGCCGGCAGGGGGGCGCAGTCGGGCCGCCTAAAGCGGCGGTCCGCAGTGTCTCCCCCGGCGGCTGCATTCTGCCGCCCCCGCACTGTGAGTCAGCTGTTCTGTGTGCCGACTGTCAAGCTGACAGCCGGCACACAGAAGCTGCAGCGCGCCGGCTCCCAGTGTTCAATTGTACTCGTATCTGTGATACGAGTACAATTGAAGCTCTGACTGCCGGGTCAGAGCGACGCCAGCAGCGTGATCAGGTCATGTGATCACGCTGCTGACGTCACTCACCTGCGCGGCAGAGCAGGAGACACAGAGCGGTGGTAAGTGCTCCAGTGGAGCTGAAGACACCGAAGGTGCAGGGGAGCATACATTGTGGGGGGGATTTACTGTGAGTGGGAATGGGGGGCATACATTGTGGGGGGGGATTTACTGTGAGTGGGAATGGGGGGCATACATTGTGGGGGGGGATTTACTGTGAGTGGGAATGGGGGGCATACATTGTGGGGGGGATTTACTGTGAGTGGGAATGGGGGGCATACATTGTGGGGGGGGATTTACTGTGAGTGGGAATGGGGGGCATACATTGTGGGGGGGGATTTACTGTGAGTGGGAATGGGGGGCATACATTGTGGGGGGATTTACTGTGAGTGGGAATGGGGGGCATACATTGTGGGGGGGATTTACTGTGAGTGGGAATGGGGGGCATACATTGTGGGGGGGATTTAATGTGAGTGGGAATGGGGGGATATATTGTGGGGGGATTTAATGTGAGTGGTGGTGGGGGATATATTATTGGATGGGGGATATTTAATATGAGTGGAGCTGGGTGGATTTATTGTGGGGGGGAGATTTAATGTGAGTAGGGAGGGGGGATTTATTGTGGGGGGGGGGAGATTTAATATGAGTGGAGATGGGGGGATTTATTGTGGGGAAGGGATTTAATGTGAGTGGAGATGGGGGTATTTATTGTGTGTGGAGAATTGGAGTGGAGATGGGGGATTAAATGTGTGTGGGGGGAGATTTGTCATGGGGATGGGGGGATTTAATGTGTGGGGGAGATCTAAGGACACAAAATGAAGAGCAAAGGGGGAGATGGGGGGGCATATATGAGGAAACAGTATGGGGGATGGGTGCAGACAGTTTGGGGTCAAACGGGGGATTGTATGCGGACACAGTATGGGTAGCGATGTGAAAAACGTATGTGGACAGAGTACGGGGAGTGAGGGTGTTGGGATGTGTGCATGCGTAGCATGGGGGACAGTGTAAGGGCACAGCCAGGAGGGGACAGTATACCAAGGAGGGGAAGTATGATGAGAGAGTACAGTATAAATACTGGGCCCTATAGGGGGGACACAGTCTGAGAGGACAGTGTGAAGAGGGGGCCAGTATGGAAAGGGGAGGTCAGTGTAAAGAGCGTGTACCATAAGACAGACAGTGTGGGGGTCATATTTTGTGCAGACAATATAGTGAGGGGCAATTTTTTTATTCAGGAGCATTATAATGACACTTGTATCTTTAAGGGCGTCATGTGGAGATTTTCTGCAAAAGAACGGAGAAGATGGAAGTCTGCAGAGACGGCTGTGGATGAGAAAACGCATCATGGGGTCTGGACAACATGAAGAAAAGAAGAACGGCTCCAGAGGCAACGTCATCTATAAGGTACCTGGATGTAAATGTTATTTGTGATACTGACTAATTCTCATGTTTTTATTTATGTTAGGAGCATTAAAGGGGATGTCCAGGTTTGTGATGAGTCTGCAGTCATTCTTTGTGACTGCAGACTTCTGACTTCTCACAGTGCACCTTGCACACTGTCAGGATTCTCTGGTGCTGGCGATTTACATACATGCGATCACGTGCTGACTAGACATGTGTGGCCTCACTCAATGAAAATGAACTGAGTGAGGCCGGGCACGTCTAGTCGGAATGTGGTCAGAAGTATACAAATCACATACTTGTGCTGACATGACCGTCCACCGGCAAGGGAGAATCCTAAAAGTGTGCAGTGCATGCGTTGTGAGATTTCAGAAGCTGCGATGTCAGGATTCAGCTCTGCAGGTTCCAGTCGTCGACACATGGAACACTTCACTCATATGCGATTTTCATACTCATGGTCCTGTGACATCGAGCTTCTCTTCTGCTTCTCTCAGTTTTTCACTGAACATTGGGAGCTTAAGGGAGAGGAGCTCGTCGGTACATGACTAAGTGTGAAAATCACATAAGTTTGGGGGGGGGGGGGGGGGCGCCAAACTCGGGAACAGCCCCGGGCGGCAAAAGCTCTAGCTACGCCCCTGCTGCTAGCTTTACTCCCGGCATAGCTTTGGGATCCCCGCAGGAAAATGAATAGATCGCGCATCGGATCTAGGGAGATACCAACTTCCGACGTCCCCCCTTCTTGTTTGGTGTAGCCAGGACAGATCCGGAATCTGTGGCACGTATCTGGCAACGGAATGCAGGGATGCAGGAAGAACGCGGCTGCCGGCATCGGTAATCGGCTTGAAGGGCTGCGGAAGAGCACGCCATAAAGGAGCCGTTCGGTACCCAGCAGTGATCCGCCGCCATCACTGTGTTCAGGGGCGTAACTACCGCGGTCGCAGCGGTCGCCATTGCGACCGGGCCCCGCAGGTCAGGGGCCGCGGGCCGGCAGGTCTGAGCAGGGCCGGGCTGGCCATCGGGCACTTCTGGCAAATGCCAGAAGAGCCGATGCCAGTAGTGGGCCGCTGCACTGTTCCTCCCCCGGAACCCCCCCCCCAGTGCCGCCGCCGCATTTAACTATACCGGCGTCTATGACACCGGTATAGTTCAATGCAATGATGAAAGAGAGAGCGTCACCTGACGCTCCCTCTCCCATCATTCCCCGCTCTGCCTCTGACAGTACACTGCGGGTGCGCGATGACGTCATATCATACCACTGTGAGGGCTGTGCTGGATATACCCCTGTGCTGACTGTGCTGGATATACCACTGTGAGGGCTGTGCTGGATATACCACTGTGCGGGCTGTGCTGGATGTACCCCTGTGCTGGCTGTGCTGGATATACCACTGTGAGGGCTGTGCTGGATATACCACTGTGCGGGCTGTGCTGGATATACCACTGTGAGGGCTGTGCTGGATATACCACTGTGAGGGCTGTGCTGGATATACCACTGCGGGCTGTGCTGGATATACCACTGTGCGGGCTGTGCTGGATATACCACTGTGCGGGCTGTGCTGGATATACCACTGTGAGGGCTGTGCTGGATATACCACTGTGCGGGCTGTGCTGGATATACCACTGTGAGGGCTGTGCTGGATGTACCACTGTGCGGGCTGTGCTGGATGTACCACTGTGCGGGCTGTGCTGGATATACCACTGTGCGGGCTGTGCTGGATATACCACTGTGCGGGCTGTGCTGGATATACCACTGTGCGGGCTGTGCTGGATATACCACTGTGCGGGCTGTGCTGGATATACCACTGTGCGGGCTGTGCTGGCACCCAACACCATGTTGCAGTGCAGGAGATTCCTGCAACATTTTGTGATTATTTATTATGTTTGATTTGTAGCAATGAGAATACATAATGCATATCAGATATTTACATTCCGAATCATAACTAATAAAATTACAGTTTTAAAGTAGCCACCAAAATTATTTTTTGGGTTGGGGGTCACTGCAACATGAGGAACTGTATTGCGGGGTCACGGCATTAGAAAGGTTGAGAACCACTGTGTTAGAACAACTCTATTCTCTTCTATTTGTCAATATGGGAGCAGTAGTGTGCATGTGTGATCATTGCCCTATTCTCCTCTATGGGTGTATATAGGAGCGGTAGTGTGCATGGTGATCACTGCCCTATTCTTTCCTATTTATCTATATAGGAGCGGTAGTGTGCATGTGTGATCATTGCCCTATTCTCCTCTATGAGTATATATAGGAGCAGTAGTGTACATGTGTGATCACTGCCCTATTCTCCTCTATGGGTCTATATAGGAGTGGTAGTATGCATGTGTGATCATTACCTTATTCTCTTCTATGGGTCACAATCACAGCCTAGGCTTTATTTTACCTGTGCAGTTTAAAAAAAAATAAATCTAAGCTTTGATTGGTTGCTATGAGCCTCAAAGACAGTTTATTTAGACAGTTTAATAAGTGAGGCCCAAAGTCTATTAGATAGTTGTAGAACTGTAGCATGAAAATTGAATTCATGTTGACCCCAATTTGGGTTGACCCTCAAATTTGGAACCCGTGAGATCTTTTTGGAAGTAAATTTAATGGTCAAAATTTCTTCCTGCAGTTCGTTTAAGAATTTATATACCAAAGTGGAAATGGACTCGGACTTTTCAGACAGCAAAAGTCATGATGAAAACAAAAAGAAACTGCCTGGCAACAGGGCGAGATACAGCAGATGGGTGTAACACACGTGAAGATCACATGACTAGGAAAAGGAGGCACACAGGTCACATGACTTGAAATGCGTGACATACCGTGACGAGTGTTCCTCATGGGTCACTGATAGTTATTCTGAAAAATAACATGAAGTCAGAGGCTGAGAACAGCCACAGCCAGAAGCATGTAAGGGCCACGTATGCATACACAGAGCCATGGCTGACCATGATACATGTACATACAAGCATACATTAATATACGGCCATGGCTGGACTAATCCGGGTGCCTAAACAAGATGGAGACCGATGTAGTCATATACAAACACGCCAACATGTCAGTCAGACCCCGCCGTAGGTCACGTGTGGATATAGAACATTCTGTATGGTTGTAGTATGGCAGAAAAAGTCACTATCGGTAAATCTGTGGTCCATCCATATAGACACCAAGTCATGTGTAGTGTCAGTCTGGTCAGTGCTGCTTCTTGATGGTTGAAAAGTCAGTAAAAATTGCATTTACTTGCACTGATTATTTGATGAAGCTTACACATGCTAACTAGAGTCTTGAAACACATTTTACAGATTTTTTTGTCTGAAAAGACCCACATTTTTTTCTTCACAAAAATAATTCCTAATAGGCCTTAATAAAAAAAATTCATACTGTTTTGTGTCTACAGCCCTTATGCAGATCTATGTGTCTCCATGGTAACAGAACAATAAACCATGTATAGTCTGATCGTAGAGCTGCTAATTCTTATATTTGGTTAGCAAGAAATAAAGCACAGGCTAGAAAGGGAGCATGATTCTCGGGTTAGACTACAATAGGGATTGTTTGTTGTCTGTTACCGAGGAAACGCATAAGTCTGCGTAGAAGCTGCAGAAGCAAAACAATTTTTTAATATAATTTTTTAAAGCTTATTGAAAAGTGTCCTGATTAAAGATTTTAGATGCATTGAGTTAGAAGAAAAAATAGAAGTCCCCTACATTGCTAATAATGAGACGAATAGGGATTCCCTCAAATTTTACAGCCTGTCTGACTATTTTAAAGAGTAGGCCGAAGCAATATGGGTGGCTTGGGGGCTGTGAGGTGGGATTAAGACTATTACAAAAAGCCATTTGTTTGTGGAGTCAGGGACTTGAGGTGCCCACACAACTTAAGTGAACATCGGCCGAACCCGCCAATTTTGGAGGGACTCCATATAATGTGTATGGGGGCTGGCCTGACTCTCCTGACGGCAGAGCAAGTGATAATCCACCCCCAAGGGGGTCATTCCCCTCTGCACACACTAATGAAAATATTCCCTCATTTTACAGGCCAGGCCCCGCTATGGCTTTTCTTGTGATCCATGCCTATTCTCTAACCCTCGACACCTCAGTCTCTGTTCAAATTGCCGGGACAGTAAAAGTCTTTCAGAATCGCTAATGGGATTTTGGCAGTAACAGGGGGAGATCTGAAAACTATTCCAGGGGTCTCCATTTTTAAATATAAAAACACAATGGAGCGTAACACCAGCTCACCTGGTTGAGAAATTCCTGGAATAAGGGTGCGGTGCACGGAGACTTCAGGCTGGTGTCCTGAGTGAATAAACAATAAAAAAAAGGAACATCCAGCAACTGCAAAGTAATAAAACACTACATTTATTAGTAGATTAAAACGTGAAAAAGAAAAATGTAAAAACCATGATAGTATAACGGTCGACGCGTTTCGAGCTACAATAGCTCTTAATCATGTTTAAGAGCTATTGTAGCTTGAAATGCGTTGACCGTTATACTATCATGGTTTTTAGAGTTTTCTTTTTTCATGTTTTAATCTACTAAAAAAATGTGATATTTTATTACTTTTGTGGATGTTGGATATTCCAACTTTTTTTTTTTTCACGGTCTCCATTTTTACCCTGGAGAATGAGCAACCCTACACTAGCTGTAGTCAAACTGCAGCTCTCACTATGCCCTGAAAGCCTATGGGGAATCATTTCATTGTCTTTTGCAACATGTGGCAAAGATTTACAAAAAGCGTTTAAAAGAAAAATGGTCTTTATTGCCCAGAGCAACCAATCACAACACAACTTTCATTTTACCAGAGCAGAGTAACCAATCACAGCAAAGATTTCATTTTACCAGAGCAGTTTAAAAGTTGAAAGCTGAGTTCTGATTGGTTGCTATTGGCCACAAAGACAAAAAAACCTTTTCTTTTAGGCTCTAAGTGAGGCCCTGTATTTTCCATATTTAGGAGTAGAACCCAGTTGCCATGTGTGTTAAGCTTTCATCAGCACAATCCACAGACACAAAATCCCAGAGGGAGTTGTGACGGACGATCTCACCATGATGTCATTGATGAATCTAGCTGTGGAAAATGAACCCTCATTCTATATACAAGAGAAGTGAGGAGGTGGGGGGCACAAAAACAGACATAAAAAAATGATAAAGGTTCCCGTTAGGCTTCTATAGAAGGGAGATCAAACACTCCTCTTGCCTAAATATATGAGAGAAGCATCATTTGGGGCGGCCATTTTGAGAGTTGATAAACAAAATGGCCACCGCTTGTAGTAGGCAGATGCTAATTAAATCAGATTTACATAATGGAAGTTCAATGGTTGCATAATGAAACGCTATGCAACCTACTGATAACGCAATGTCTTTTATGACCTGACCATTGTCAAGGTCTCTACTTGTTATCAGTGCATAGAAACAATCTTGTTTACATCCATGAGCTGAAAACCTGTCCTAATCATGTCCCACTGACAAATATGCACGTTCTGGTGAAATGTAATGTTCTTTTTTGAATCGAGGCCTAGACCTGTAGGACATGATCCAGATAGGTTTTATGGTAAGCATTTTTCCATTCACTGGTGACAACAATGACTTTGAATACAGAGAGGAATAGAAAGTAAGGGTGTATAAGAAAGTTGCAGAACCTTTCATTAAGCAATGGGTTGAACTTTATTTATGTAAATCAGAAACCCCCTTTAATAATAAAATAGAGTAGAAGAATTGCCCCTAGCAACCTATATGGTCTTTGCTTTCATGTTGTAAAGGACTTAAAAATAATGAAAGCTAAACTCTGATTGGTTGATATATACATCCTCTATATTGTATATCTACCTCCCTTGGGTTTCACTCCCTTTCCCCCCATGAATAAGAGGCTGCAATGTTTATAAAATCCCCCCCCCCCCACCCCAGTACCAGCAGGGCCTATTGGGAGGTCAACCAGTGGGCCGAATGGAAGTGACCATCTGCCATCAGACCATCAGAGACAAGCTCTGGTCAGGTATGCTGTCCAGGTACTGGTTTACCTCTCTAAAAATGGGAAAACATTTTGGAGAAAGTTAAGCTCGGGTTGGAGTTACGAGGCAAATCAGATATCTGGTGTGACCCTATAGGAAAATAACACGATGTGCCTCGAAGCCAGGTATCAGGGGCACAGCTCGTTAGGTCTATTAGGGGTATGGAAATAGACCCACAATTGTATTCCTTTATCATAAAGTGATGGTACATTACCATCATTTTTGTGATCGGAGGTAGTCCCACCTCTTGGACCCCTATTGTTCCTGAGAATTAAGTTGTTCTACATTTTTCCTGCACAGTGCCCCTTGGCCACAGGGCCATGCTGAGAAATGCAAAGTGAATGGGGCTGACTGCAGTTCTCTGCGCAGCCATGTGACCGGAGGGGGCGCTGTGCAAGAAAAAGATTACAGACGACCACCGATCATATCCTAGAGACACACCTTGGTCTCTTGAGATGGAGACACCCTTTAAATGTATGGGGTCTGTATCATAGAGATGCCAACTGCATCCCGCGGTCCAAGTAGAGAAAGCTCTGTAGGTCAGTGCCATCTGTGGCCTAAATTAGGTTAACGCAGACGAGCAGAATAAAACGCGTAGCCACTACTTGGTTTTAGGAAGCAGGAAGCGGGAGGTGGGGGGTATATAGAATTGAGACTTGCCGTGTGAATGGAGTAGAAGGGAAAGCTGTGTGAAATAAGGGAAGAGCATGGATGACATGGTAGTGGCAGTGTGGTAAGATGCACTATGCAGTAGCATGCTGTCCGCCATGATCATGACCGGTGAATGTAGAGATCTCGGAATGTGCACACAGAATACTCCCTGATCCTTAGGCTCGAGCAATGTGATGATATCAGAAGTCTGAACATAGTGACCTCACATCTTGGCCTTGTCCATAGCCATTACTTTACGTCAGATCTATCAGTAAGCCAGTCTGGTGCAACAATGGACCAAGAAGCGTCCAGGGCAATCTAAATACAGACTATCCTGGTCCATGATATTAATTCCTAATGACACTACTGTATCATCAGATAGTGTGACTGTACCCGGCCATGTCTTCTAGGTCATCACTGCATCAATAGTCCCCATTGGAGGAACACTTGATGGGCTTCACAAAAGATCTCCATGATCTTACAGCTGACATGTACATGAACCATATCATTAAATTCAGGCCAATATTCAAAGGTTACTAATCAACCCAACATTAAGTATATCTGAAAATAGGTCACTTCTATCTCAAGTAATATATCTAGCGGTGGCCCGGGCACTGTCCTCTTGACATTTGAAGAGTTTTCAATTAACCAAAATGGACAACCCGTCATATCAAAAGGTGTCACTACCTCAGAACAGTACTAATACTGTACCAGCAAGTTTACTTACAGTAAAGTCTCCACTGGTATATACCCGACCAACATATAACATAAGGTAGCTGGACAAAGAAGTATACAAAATAGATGGCTGTCAGCTGAACAAGGCTTTAGCCAATCGTTTCGCTGAGGGCCATCTTCTCTATTAGAGAGCCACTGCTGGACTCCTGTAGTGGCGACTTTTCTCCAAGAGAACAAAGTGATGGACAGTCCGAAATCGGACTTGCCAGATCCTTATCTCCCCCTACAAATTAGACAGTCAGTCTGTCGAACCTGTTGATATTAGCGGGTGCGGACAAGATTAGTCTGTGAAAGTGAAAGGAGGGCTTAAGCCCTGAATGATTTGGCTGTAGGGGCCATTTCTCGGCTAGAAAAACCTATCGTAAGAGATCAATATATGACTACTGGACTAGGGGTCAACAACCTATGGCAAGTGTGTCACAGCTGACACCTGAGTCCATTTTGCCTGGTAAGGTGTAAGTTTAAACAGCCCTTAATATGAAGTTCTTTTTAATTTGTCCGCATACTCTTCAAGAGGCAGAGAAAAGGACTTAAAGGGGTATTACCTCCTATCCCAATATGTAGTAAGTGTAATAATAATAATAATATTAGCAAATACCTCCAACTAGAAATTTAGTAGAGTTCTTCTGATTTGCTATGCTGCTTACCCAATGTGCAGGGCATTGCAGTAGCTTAGGTATCCAAGGTTATGACCAGTCATATAATGACAGTTAGTTGCTAGTGTTGTAACCATGGATCCCTAAGCTACTGCAATACCCTGCACATTGGGAAAGCTACATAGCGAATCAGAAGAACTATACTACATTTCTAATTGGAGGTATTTACTAGTGTTATTATTATTACTACATCTACTACATATTGGGATAGAATCTTGGAGATGGGTATACCCCTTTAAGTGGCACTGTTGGTGTAGGTAAGGAGCAGACGGCTGGTGGAGAGGAGTCACCAAGGCAGACAAAACAGTAAGTAACTGCGTTGTGGTACACAAAGAAGTGGCCAGTATGTCCTCTTATCTGGTTGTCCTTTGGCTATATTCCACTTCCGTCATGCTACTGTTCCCCTGTGTGGGATGTTCTTACTAATCTTTAAAATGATCACTACAACTTCAAATACTTAAATCCTGGATAATTAGTGCACCTTTGAATATTTAATTAAAGGCAGAATATTAAGGTGTTGTCATAGTCTCTGGCTGGATATTAAGCACAATGTGCTTTTAAGAAAATTATTCTCACACCGTACAAACTTACCTAGGGACACCAGGAGGGGCACGGTTAGGCCTAGAGGGAATTTGGGGAGGTGGACCAAAAGGATCAGGGGATGCCCCAGGCCTAGATGGAACTGGTGGTGCACTCCCAAGGGTGGTGCCAGGTGGAGGTGGACCTGGCGCTGGTCCTCGTGACCCAGGTCTGGCTGGAGGTACCGCAGGTGCTCTCCTTTGCGGGGTAGGGCTTGACGTAGGAGACCTAATTTACGATAGACATTTAATGAGCACATCATGTGAAGTGAAGAGTATCCCTATATTACATGTCACCCCAACATTTCTTTCTGCTTACCTGCGCCCGGTGGGTACATTTTGCACCTGTAGCCATGAGTCATCTACGGGTGGAGGCATTGGGGTGCTTATAGTTGTCGTGTTGATGTCGCCGATAATATTTAAGGCTTCTTTCAGGGCATGATACATGCGCAACATCTCATCCCTGTGTTGTGCCTGTTCTAGCGACTCTTCCATCAGAGTATTCTGATCACCACATGAGTACAAGTTGGCAAGGAGATCCGAGTGGATGAAATCTTTAGTCTGTATATCAAATACAAGCAGTGTGAGCACCATACAATGGTCTTTTTTCTATCTCTAGCTAATAGCAGTCACAAATCTATCTCCTGATGAAAGTCCAAAAGGCTCAGGCCATAGCTGTCTTCCTGTATCAATCTATACACTGAAGCTTGGCTTTTTTCAGATTGGCAGCTGTGTAAAAGCAAAAGCCCACTACTCCATTACTGTCCAACCTAAAATCATGGTTGGTGCACAGAAAGTTGAGTTTTATCATGGCCAGGATGGGTGTAAATTATTTTGTTCGAAACTACAAGCACCTAAATCATCAATGAAAACACATGTATCTGTCACAGAAAATCTGAGGTTGGTCTTCTTAAAAGCTATGTACACCTTAGCACACATCTCCTCAGTCTGGAGAGGGAGAGAGTATATACAGTCTCAGAGAGGGCAGAGAAAATAGGCTACAGATAAGAAGGAAATCATAAGGCCTCTTTCACACGTCAGTGTCTCCGGTACGTGTAGTGACAGTTTTCTCACGTACCGGAGACACTGACACACATAGACCCATTCAAATGAATGGGTCTATGCACATGTCTCCGTGTTCTCACGGACCGTGTGTCCGTGTGCAAAACACGGAGACATGTCCGTGTTTCTCCGGCAGCACGTACAGCAATACGTCCTGTACACGTGCACACGAACAGTGTGCACTCTCCTCCGTGTGCACGTACTGCCCGCAGGAGAGACAGCGCTACAGTAAGCGCTGTCCCCCCTGTGTGGTGCTGAAGGCGGCATTCATCTCTTCTCCCCCGTGGGAGAGAAGAGATGAATGATCAATTTTTTGTTTTTTTTTGTTAAAAATAAAGTTGCTGGGACCTCCTGCCTCACATCCCCAGTGCGCCGCCCGGCCCCTTGCAGAAGAAATACTCACCCGGCTCCCGCGATGTCTCCTCTCTCCTCTCAGCGCCGGCCCCTTCTCCTGTGTGAGCGGTCACGTGGGACCGCTCATTACAGTGAGGAATATGCGCATATTCCTCACTGTAATGAGCGGTCCCACATGACCGCTCACACAGGAGAAGGGGCCGGCGCTGAGAGGAGAGAGGGGACATCGCGGGAGCCGGGTGAGTATTTCTTCTGCAAGGGGCCGGGCGGGGCACTGGGGATGTGAGGCAGGAGGTCCCAGCAACTTTATTTTTAACAAAAAATAAATAAAAAATTGATCATTCATCTCTTCTCTCCCGCGGGGGAGAAGAGATGAATGCCGCCTTCAGCACCACAGCGGGGGGGACAGCGTTTACTGTAGCGCTGTCTCTCCTGCACGGTCCGTGTGGTCCTCAGGCGGCACACGGGCAGCACACGGATGCCGTACGTGTGCCACACTGATGTGCCACGCGAGCACACGGACACGGATAACTCCGGTACCGATTTCTCCGGTACCGGAATTATCTGGACGTGTGAAAGAGGCCTAAGATGAAATAAGTGCAGGATAGAAGCTGTGCTGATATGTGAGTTAATGAAGATACACACAGATTTCACTTATAGCCTATATTACTGGGACAGACACTCATACATGAAAAAGTTTGAAACTTGTGGGGCTGAAAATGAAAAGGAACAAAGATTGCAGACGGGGGTAAGAACAAATAGGAGGTCAGCGGTCCTACATGGGATGGTATCCATTTAATATTATTGATGGCTGTGATATTGAAAGAGGTGGGCTGTCTTCTTGGGCGGGGGCGGGATAAGTTGGGAATGCTTGGGTTTGGTTGGGGGGAAAAGTTGTATTGAAAACAAGAATATAATATGTAAATTGTACTGATATTCTTAACAAAAATCTACTTGAGTTAAAAAAAAAAAAAAAGATTGCAGAAGGGCTAAAGTAACCACTAACATGTCAAAAACATTTTTTTTTCATGCCAAAGGTGTGGAAACTCTTTAAATAGGTGTTTTTTTAGTGAGATTTCTACTGAGACACTTACATTATTTATCATGAGATGCATAATAGTTTTGGGCATGAGGTCCCGGATGGTCTTGTTGACAATGCCCATGTAGGAATCCACCAGGTTACGGATGGTCTCCACCTGCCTCTCCAGTTGAGGATCCATTGAATGCATGAAGCTGTCAGAGCCATTCTCCTCGGACTCACTAGCCTGCAGGACAAGAGAAGCAAAAAATAGGAAGGAGATTAGGATGGGAACAGCAGACCCCTTCACAATTGCGTCCATGGCATAGTTTGCTACCGACACTGAACCGAAAGAGCCAGGGACTCCATATTTAACCAAAAACTGGGATTTGATCACTCGTATATATATATTTTTTTTGCTCTGGATGCCTTGTCAAGGTTATTTTCAAATGATTTTGAAAAATCTGAAATGCGGTAAAACTTTGTCAGGTAATAGAAAACAAAGACCCCTTAAGGGCAACCTAGGCTGGACCGGTTCAATGTCTTATGTCAAGGCATGCAAAATAAAAAGAATGTTAATGAAGAAAATTCAGGAGAATGTCAGAACCAGGAGAGAGAAAAAAAAGAGGGAAAGACCCCAAATTAAATGTTCTGACTAGACTTGGAAACAGACGGAACTGAGGATAAAAATGATGAGGACGGCCAGGGTAGAACTGCAGCCCCCCTGAGAACTCTGTCTTGAGCCGCGGGGGCCTTTTCATGGAAGGAAAAGAAAGGAAAGTGAGGTTGTTAAAGAAGCAGGAGAGAAAGTATCATGACTCCCTCGGAAGCTGATAGCACAACTTACTTTATCCTTGTCCTTTGAAGTCAGATTGAGCCACAACAGAATAGAATAAAACACACAAAAAAGGGGACAAAATAGAAAAACACTACAGTTAGTGGTTAAGGAGGGATCCTGGGGCCTCAAATTTATCAAGACAGGAAAAGATCAAAATGAGGGAAGAACCAAGAGTCCGTAAAATCACCAAGATGTCCGTCATGAGAGGACAGGTAAGTAAACTGGGACTTTTGAGCCTATGAATGGCTGGAAGCCAACGGACAAACTCATTTGGAGCTTTTTGAGGAACTGTCAAAAATAGGGTCAAGTCAAGTGGTGGACACAAGATTGGTGCAACCTGTGCAGCTGCACAGAGGCCCAAGAAGTAAGGGGGCTCGCTTCCACCTCCAAAGCAAAAAGCAGCTTTTGTCTCAGACACAAAGTTGGGCCCCTTATACTGTTCTTGCACAGGAGGCTCACTTCTGTCTAGGTCCACCCCTGAGGAGCATTATATCAAAATGATGTCAAACCAAATAAAAAGGTTGCGCTATAACGACTCATACAGGGGGTCTTAGATATTTATTTTGGACTTCCAATGAACATTTGGCCAGTGGTATAGGACTTCCACATGCTTGACGATATTGAAAGCATTTGTATGGAACATCACAATCTACCATCATGTGTGATATCTTTGTACGTACCCCAACTCTTTCTGGGTAAACACCGGCACGTAAGAAGGAGGCCTTCCAGCTGTCCACCTCCTCTTGAGTCTCGCAGGCCAACTCCAGTTGACGGTAATCCTTGTAAACGTTCCTTTAAGGACCACAGAGATAACAATTTAGGAATGAACTGAAAATTACACGTGACATATCCAGTTATCACTTATTTGGTGATTTCAAGGGTAGCTCAACTTTTGGACATGGAATGGATATTGGTACATAGGAGGCTTAAAAGCAAAAATGAAAAGAAGACTCTCTTAGTCTGACTACCCCCTCTAATCCAAACCCTACGTTTGAGAAAAAGGGGTTTTGGCCATGCTCCTTACGGTATACCTCCTAGCTTTTACAGGACAGAAAAAGGGACAAACTATGTGGCACATGTAGGGCGGCACAGCAAATTTTGACCATGCCACTAGCCACTTTTCAAGCCACTCCCATTTGCCATCTTTCTACCCCGGCAGGAGGAAATGTCAGATGGGGTAGCAATTATTGCATGTGTGTTGCATTTTTGGAGCCTTTTCCCCATTATTTGATGCGTTTTTGGTGTAGATGTAAAGCAGCGCTTGTAATGTGGTATTTATAGTACTGAAAAGCTTAAATTCTGCACTAAAGTTTTTTTTTACATGCAAACACACAATCGGAGAAAATTGCTATTGTGTCATGCGGACACCTGCAGAAATTGTGCAGAGAAAAAGCAGTAGGGAAAAAAACCACACATTCGTGCTACATGTGAATATGGTCTCAGCGTTACATTTTTATTACATTTTTATTACATTTTTATGGGTTAAATGGGAAAAAAAATCCCATTTTTTTCTTACACCATGTACCGATCTCCATAAATAGTTGGATCAATGTGTTGTGCAGGTTGTTACGATTACAGAGGCACCAAATATGTCTGCAGCTTGCTGATTTGTGATGTTGTATTTATTTATTTTTTTAAAAGAACAGTAAAATTTACATTGTTATAATTGTATTTAATTTTTTTTTTCAGTAATTTTGTGGGAAGAAAAGAAAATCTGACTTTTTTCTTGACCTCTAGAATACAGATACATAGAATGCATTGTACATACAATGTATCTCTATGTACCACAATAATCTGTCTGTGGGGTCAGAGCCTGCAATGGAGATTCGAGTATATAAAATTCTCCTCTGCTGATCAGTGCAGGCTGTGGCTGATAGCTTTAGCTGCTGCTTGCAATAATATATATTGTTGGCTCAATTCCCTGGGACACCAAATCAGAAGAAAAAAACAGCATTTTTGTATTTTTTTTAAATTATTTTTTAGACATTTATTTTCCCTCTAGAGTACAAGAACATAGAAATACACTGCTATCTACATATTTATCTCTATGTATCAGCATAACCTGCTTGTGGCTTAACAGCCTGCAATGCAGTTTTAAGTATAGAAAATGATCCCACACTGTTCAGTGCAATCTGTGGCTCACAGCTTTAGATTCTACTAGCAATGATACTGCTTGTGGGTTTGATTTAGGCCGGCCTCACACTCAGCGTATGTAAATACGGTCTGTTTTTTTATGGCCGGCATACGCAGAAAAGTCCCCAAAATAGTGATCCGTATGTCATCCGTAGGCAGGGTGTGTCAGCGTATTTTGCGCATGGCATCCTCCGTATGTAATCCGTATGGCATCCGTACTGCGATATTTTCTCGCAGGCTTGCAAAACCGACATCTAATGGATTTATGTGCTCAAATGTTCGTTAAAACATATATACAGTATATATATATATATATATATATATATATATATATATATACATATATATATATATATATATATGTCATTGAGACACATATATATATATTCTGTATTTATATTTAATTCAGCGCGATATATGTGAAAAGCCGGTAATTCAATTGCCGGCTTTTCATTTCTCCTTCCCAAACCCGACAGGATATTAGACATGGTTTACATACAGTAAACCATCTCATATCCCCTTTTTTTTGGCATATTCCACACTTCTAATGTTAGTAGTGTGTATGTGCAAAATTTGGGCGCTGTAGCTGCTAAAATAACGGGTTAAATGGCGGAAAAAATTGGCGTGGGCTCCCGCGCAATTTTCTCCGCCAGAGTGGTAAAGCCAGTGACTGAGGGCAGATATTAATAGCCTAGAGAGGAACCATGGTTATTGCCCCCCCCTGGCTACAAACATCTGCCCCCAGCCACCCCAGAAAAGGCACATCTGGAAGATGCGCCTATTCTGGCACTTGGCCTCTCTCTTCCCACTCCCATGTAGCTGTGGGATATGGGGTAATGAAGGGTTAATGTCACCTTGCTATTGTAAGGTGACATTAAGCCAGATTAATAATGGAGAGGCGTCAATTATGACACCTATCCATTATTAATCCAATTTTATGAAAGGGTTACAAAAACACACACATTATTAAAAAGTATTTTAATGAAATAAACACACAGGTTGTTTTAATATTTTATTGCTCTCTCAATCCACCTGAAGACCCTCGCTCTGAAAAATAATAAACCAACAATATACATACCTTCAGATGATCTGTCACGTCCCACGAAGTAAATCCATCTGAAGGGGTTAAATCATTTTACAGCCAGGAGCTGTGCTAAAGCACTCGCTCGTGCCTGTAAACCCCGGGTGCTGAAAGGAAAGCAGGATGATCTGTACTTACCTTGAGTTGCGGTGATGCGCCCTCTGCTGGATGTCCTCATATGGACTCGAGCGTGGGAACTTTTCCAAGGCTCCAGTTCATGAGGACATCCAGCAGAGGGCGCATCACCGCAACTCAAGGTAAGTACAGATCATCCTGCTTTCCTTTCAGCACCCGGGGTTTACAGGCACGAGCGAGTGCTTTAGCACAGCTCCTGGCTGTAAAATGATTTAACCCCTTCAGATGGATTTACTTCGTGGGACGTGACAGATCATCTGAAGGTATGTATATTGTTGGTTTATTATTTTTCAGAGCGAGGGTCTTCAGGTGGATTGAGAGAGCAATAAAATATTAAAACAACCTGTGTGTTTATTTCATTAAAATACTTTTTAATAATGTGTGTGTGTGTGTTTTTTTAACCCTTTCATACAATTGGATTAATAATGGATAGGTGTCATAATTGACCTCTCCATTATTAACCTGGCTTAATGTCACCTTACAATAGCAAGGTGACATTAACCCTTCATTACCCCATATCCCACCGCTACATGGGAGTGGGAAGAGAGTGGCCAAGTGCCAGAATAGGCGCATCTTCCAGATGTGCCTTTCTGGGGTGGCTGGGGGAAGATGTTTGTAGCCAGGGGGGGCCAATAACCATGGACCCTCCCTAGGCTATTAATATCTGCCCTCAGTCACTGGCTTTACCACTCTGGCGGAGAAAATTGCGCGGGAGCCCACGCCAATTTTTTCCGCCATTTAACCCTTTATTTTAGCAGCTACAGCACCCAAATTATGCACATACACACTACTAACATTAGTAGTGTGGAATATGCAAAAAAAAAGGGATATGAGATGGTTTACTGTATGTAAACCATGTCTCATATCATGTCGGGTTTGTGAAGGAGAAATGAAAAGCCGGCAATTGAATTACCGGCTTTTCACTAACACCGCTGCGTATTTCTCGCAAGTCACACTGCTGGTCCGTGTGGAATCCGTATTTTTCTCGCCCCCATAGACTTTCATTGGCGATTTTTTTGCGCAATACGGTGACAAACGCAGCATGCTGTGATTTTCTACGGCCGTACAAGACCGTATATTACGGATGCGTAATATACGGCAGATAGGAGCTGGGCCATAGAGAATCATTAGGCCGTGTGTAATGCGTACTTTATGGACGTAGTTTATGCGCTCATACGTCCGTAAAACTCACTAGTGTGAGGCCGGCCTTAGACCAGATCAGAAAAAGAAGAGCATTGTTTAATTAATGTAAGTGTGTGCAGAGCAGAGATGCTAGACAGCCACCAGCCACCATTTTCTAAAGGAAGCCCCAAGGGACAAGAACTCCACAAACAAAATAAAACCACTCAGTATTATTCAGCTGTGTATGGCGGTATTAGTTTGGAAATGAACTGTAGTAATATATGGGAAATATATAGCGTTAATATGTGTTATGGTTGAAATATTGCTTTTTTTAGTGCACCATACTGAGTATTGCTTTAGGACATAATAGCAGTATTGTCCTATATTATATGGCAGTATAAGGGCATTGTATAAACTGAAATGACAAAAAATATAGACTAAAAACAGCTGGTAGGAAGGGGCTTAGACCTGACAAAATCCTCCATCTCGGAGAGACACTGAATAATGCCGCTACGCTGCTAACTTTAGTTTTTTAGCATCTCAACCTCACTCATGTCCTTACCTTTGCTCAGTATTGAACAGGGCGAAGATATGTTTGCTGGACATGAATCCCTTTTCGATATCTCTCAGTTTTAGGTTATCTAGGGGAAGCATATACTTCTTCTCTTTCTCCTGTAGTCAGAGGAAATGAATGTGTTATCATCAGGGACACCATTTACACATTATTATATTATTATGGAAATCCATTGTGGCTTTTGTAAAATAGAATATTTTCATATACCGTTATGTGTAAACAGCTCACATGCTGACCTATGTGTCTCCATGGTTCTGACTCCAAACCTTGTGGTCAAAAGTTATCATTCTCTTTCATCTTGATAACCTACAAGAGAATCTTGGGCCTCAATGCAAAGTCTCCAAAAGAGGCCCCAGCTATTGCTCTTCTTAGATGGGCCCCCAAGTTTCTAGGACTCAGATGTGACTGCAACCCTTGCACCCACTAAAGTTACACCCCTGGCTAGGGTATCTTAAAAATATCCCAGCCTTAAAGGAGAATTTCCTACCAGATGATTATGGATTATCTACAGCTCTTGTTCACTTACCTACTGGGACAATGAGGATCCCCGAACCTTGATCAACAATTGAAGACCCCCACCAACCAGACATTTATGGATATACCATATATTCCTTAAGGGGTCTTCTAGTCTAACTATTTGGAAAAAAAAAGTTTTCATAATTTTCATGTATTTAATGTGGAGAATATATCTGCAAAACGATGCAGCTCGATTAGCAATATTAAAAAATATGTAAAGAGTTATAGCACCTTATAGGGAGCGATCCGTGACGCGTGCTTGGTGCTCGGAACGCACGGCGCACAATGAAGAATTTCGCCGGCCTTGTGTGCGAGTATGCTTTCTTTATCGCTTCATTGGGGGACACAGATAACCGTGGGTGTATGCTGCTGCTGCTAGGAGGCTGACACTATGCAAAAAAGGAAAAGAACAATAGCCCCTCCCCGGCAGTATACACCCACCGACAGGCACTGAGCACCTCAGTTTGTGCTTAGTGTCTGTAGGAGGCGGACCTGGATCTCCCAGATCCGCAGCTAATCATTTTTTGCTTTCGCAGGTTTGTTGTGTTTTACTAATTATTTATTTTGTTTTTCGGATTCAACTTCTAGGGAATCAGGGTGTTAATTCACTCTGCCTTCCCATTATTAGCGGCTGAGCGAGCAGTGTGGTGTTACCCACATCGCAACACTCAGGCCTGCTGGCAGGACATTTCTCCCCTGCGCCTTCATTGGTGCCTCAGGGTGAGTTTGGTGGCCGGTCCTTGCCAAATTTCCTCCTCACCCCTCTCCTCGGAGAGGGCTGAGAGGGAGACGGTAGTCACCAGCGGTGACCTCCCCCCCTTTTTCCCTAAGGGGGTTGATGCCGTCTCCTGGAAGAGGGTTCTTCTCTCCAGCGTCCCTGCCTTCCCTTGGGCCTCTGGACGACACTCATACAGCCCTGAAGATCAAGGTAATGAAGATAAATCGGGGGGAAGGGGATTGTTGTTTGTATTACACGCTGGCTCCCTTCCCTCCCCTGGACCTGTCAGCGCTGCCCTGCCGTCTATTCCATGCGTTGTCCATTCAGCGCTGTGGCTCCCCTTTTTTACTTTCACTTTCCCTCAGTTCGGGCCGGTCGGCCGCGCCTCCTAATCGCCCGCGCTTTCTTGGCACCCAGTGATATTTTAATACAGCTCACACGCCCCCTTCTGCCGCTGGACCTATCAGGGGTTTCTCTCTTCTCGGTCATTTGCTGTGTGCTTAACCACTCCCCCCCTTCCCCACGAGGCCTCTATTCCTCCTCCATCTTGGATTCTGCTTCCTATCCAGATGATACTCCACTCGGGGGGCACAGATACCGACTCAGCTGAAGCTCTTTCCTTCCTGTACGGTAGGCTTTCTTCCGTACCCTAGCAACCCTCTCCTGCAGTATATCAAACTCCGGAGGCAGCGCTCCAGTAGTTTAGACTTACACAGGCAGAGCTTTCCATCCCTCCAATCACCATCATTCATTACGCTTGCTCACGCTGCAAGCAAAAGTGGTCAGCAGGTCAGTCGTCACCCTTCTGCCAATCCTGCAGTCCGCCTACCATGTCTGCTCCACAGGAAGCTTCCGAATCTCAGGATGAGTGCACTCCCCCTCCCCCAGAGTGTGCAGTTGCTATGTCTCAGTCAGTCTCTGACTTGACTAAAGTATCCCAATCTCTGGTCCAGGCGCTTGAACGACTTCCGCATCTAGCTCCAGCCACCAGTGCTCGACCGTCTCTCATGGCGAGTCGCACGCACCTGTTATCGACCCTCAGAAGAACGCTCCGGCCGGCCGTTCTAGAAAGAGGTCCCTGTCTGGCTCCTCTTCCAGCTCTCTGGGTCCCTCAGCAGTTCCCAAGCTGCTCACCTCTTCCCAATTCCCCTCTTCGGAGGAGGACCTTGGGTCGGACATAGATTCCCAGTCCGGGTCTGACTCTGACTCAGACCAGACGTCTGGTGTACAGGCTATTGTGGATAGTCTCATCTTGGCTATCTCCCAAACTCTTAAGCTTAAACAGGACGAGGTTCCCTCACAGGTGTCAGGACTCTGAACATTTTTTACCTTTTGTGTATTACTGCCCTTTTCCAAGATGGCGTCTTTGGTCTCATGTGCACTGTGTCTTCCTGCTATAAAACTCCACCCCAGCCTTCAGTCTGTGCTAGAGTATTCTGCCTTGCATCCAGCTCCTGACCTCTGATTACTCCCTGGCTATATACCTGCTCCTGTGAACCTGTGTGGTAATCCTGCTACTCTGCTCTGAGTTCCTGCTGCATACACCAGTTCCAGTAATCCTCCTTCATCTGCTGCTCGTATTTACTTCCATCTGCATTTGCTGGACATGTAAGCTGTTTGCTGCTCTGCAAAAACCTGAGACTATTAACCCGGCCTCCCTGGTTGAGCTAAGATATTATTTGAACTGCCTTATAAGCTTATCTATCTGTGTTTTGACTAAGACAAGGATTTATTCGTGTCAAGTATCCTCAAGAATAATTGTGCTTCATAGACTTTCTGCGTGATTGCATTTTTCCTCTGAAGTTTCCTATAGACTGCTGAGCTGCATTTGATATTGTGGACTTGAGTTTCTCTCTGCACCTGTTTGAATCACCGTGTGATAATATAGACTTTACCACTTATAAAACTGTGTCCTGTAGTTGTCTTGTTCCACGCAGAGAGTCTCCTGAGTTATCCCCTATAATTATTACAACAGGATCCTTCTGTCTCCTTCAAACGGGTCAAGTGTCCTTCTCGCTCCTTTCCCAATCACGAGGAATTTGAGTCTACCCTGTCTAACACTGGGAACATCCTGAGAAGCGTTTCCCAGGCAGAAAACACCTGGATGTATTATACCCGTTTAGTGCTGACCTTCTTGCCAAATGGGCAGAATCTCCAAAGATGGACCCGCCGGTTTCCTGTCTTTCATCCAAGACGGTCCTGTCCCTACCTGACGGTGCGTCGCTTAAAGATGCTACGGACAGACAGATTGAGACTCTAGCCAAGTCAGCTTTCGAGGCATCAGGTGCTTCCCTCTGCCCCAGTTTCGCCTCCACCTGGGTGGCAAAGGCCATTTCCGCCTGGGCCAAGATTCTTCAATGAGGCATTTTGGCTTCGGCTTCCCCACAGGAACTGGCTGATTTGGCGGACCAGATTGGCCACGCGGGCAAATACGTTTTGGCTGCCTCCTTGGATGCAGCGGCCTGTTCCTCAAGGGCAAGTAGCAACATCATTGCTATACGCCGCATTCTTTGGCTCAAAGCATGGAGCGCAGATGCAACTTCTAAGAAGTCTCTCACCAACCTAGCCTTTCAGGGTTCCAGACTCTTTGGCTCTCGCTTAGACCAGATCATTTTTGATGCCACGGGAGGAAAAAGTACTTCCTTCCCTCAGTCTAGACCAAAACGTTTCTTCAATAAAAAGGCCCTAGGCCTTTTAGGCACTTTCGTCAATTTCGGACCTCTGACTCCTCTTCCCAGCAGGAGCAACCTTCCGCTTCAGGAAAGTGGAGGAGACCTTCTTACAAGCCTGCACCCAGATGGAAAACTAAGAGCCAACCTTTCAGGTCATCTGGCACCCGTTCCGATAGATTTCGTTCCAAGTGACGGGTCGCCCCCACCTGGAATGACTTCCAGGGTGGGAGGCAGACTTCTTTCCTTCCGGGACGCCTGGCTGTCTGTAGTCAGCGACACCTGGGTCAGAGAGGTAGTTACCTCCGGTTACAAGATCGAATTTTCTTTCCTTCCGGAAAATCGTTTCTTCCTCTCTCGTCCACCAAGGCAACCATCTCAACTGCCCGGGTTTCTTCAGGCCGTCTCTTCCCTGGTCACAGCTGGCGTAGTCATTCCCGTCCCTTCAAACGAGCGTTTTTCGGGGTTCTACTCGAACCTTTTTGTAGTCCCCAAGAAAGAAGGTTCCCTTCGCCCAATTCTGGATCTCAAGTTTTTGAACCGCCATGTTCGTCTCCGCCACTTCAGGATGGAGTCCTTGCGATCTGTGATTGCCGCTATGGAGCCCGGGGAGTTCCTGTGTTCGGTGGACATTCAGGATGTGTACCTTCATGTTCCTATGTGCGTACGGCACCAGAGGTACCTTCGGTTTGCTATCCAGGAAGAGCACTACCAATTCACGGCCCTCCCGTTCGGCCTGGCGTCAGCCCCCAGGGTCTTCACCAAGATCATGGAGACGGTCATGGCCATCCTTCGTTCCAGGGGGGATACTCATCATCCCCTACCTGGACGATCTTTTGATCAGGGGTTCTTCTCATCGAGACTGTGCGCGAAGCCTCCAGATCTCTCTGGACACTCTGACTCACCTCGGGTGGATCATCAACCGGGACAAGTCCTCTCTGATTCCCTGCCAGCGTCTGTCCTTCCTGGGCATGGAATTCGACACAAACTTGGCTCAGGTCTTCCTCCCACTGGACAAGTTCTCCGGTCTCCGCAAGGCAGCCCGATCTCTCAAACACCCAGCTCCTCGCTTGCTTCGGTTCTGCATGGCAGTCCTGGGACAGATGGTTGCCTCCATGGAGGCCATTCCGTTTGCCCCCCAATTCCACACATGTCCCCTCCAACTGTTTCTTCTCTCCACTTGGAACAGATCCACGACCCCACTGGACCGTTCGTCTGCCTCGGCAGGCTCGGCAGTCACTACCTGGTGGACCCTGTCTTCATCGCTCCTCAGAGGGAGGTCTTCTCTTCCGCTTCAGTGGCAGGTCATCACCACAGATGCCAGCCTGCTCGGTTGGGGAGCGGTCTTCCGACATCTCACAGCGCAGGGTCGCTGGACCCACCAGGAGGCTCTTCTTCCTTTCAACTTACTGGAGATCAGAGCAATCTTCCTTGCCCTACTCTACTGGCAATCACTCCTGGCCGGTCGTCCCGTCCGCATCCAGTCGGACAACGCCACGGCCGTGGCATACTTAAACCAGTAGGGTGGGACGCGCAGCAGTCAGGTAATGGCAGAGGCAGCAAGGATACTTCATTGGGCGGAACGTCACGTTCCGGTCATTTCAGCTCTCCACATTCCGGGCGTCGAAAATTGGGCAGCCGACTTCCTCAGCCGCCAGGGCCTGGCGGCGGGCAAGTGGTCTCTCCATCCCTCAGTATTCGACCAGATTTGTCTTCGTTGGGGCACCCCAGACGTCGACCTCATGGCGTCTCGGATGAACCACAAAGTTCCTCAATTTGTCGCCAGATCCAGGGACCCTCTGGCCATCAGCCACGACGCCCTGGTAATCCCATGGTCGCAGTTTCAGTTTCCTTACCTGTTTCCCCCACTTCCCTTGATCCCAAGGGTAGTAAAAAAGATAAAGTTAGAGGGGATTCCGGTCATACTCATAGCTCCAGACTGGCCAAGGCGCCCCTGGTACGCGGAGCTGGTCAACATGCTCGCGGATACCCCTTGGAGACTCCCAGACCGCTCAGATCTTCTCTCACAGGGCCCACTCTTCCACCAGAGTTCTCAGTCCCTACATTTAACGGCATGGTTGTTGAGGCCGCGGTTCTGAGGGAGTCTGGTTTTTCTCATCAGGTCATACAGACCATGATCAGAGCCAGGAAGCCAGCTTCTTCTCGCCTTTACCACAGGTACTGGAAGGCTTTCTTCCGGTGGTGCGAGACACACGACGTCTTTCCGATGACTTTTTACCTTCCGGACTTTCTGAGCTTCCTGCAGTCGGGTCTCGACTCGGGTTTGTCCTTTAGTACCCTAAAGGGTCAAGTTTCCGCCTTGGCCATTCTTTTCCAAAGGGACTTGGCTTCCGTCTCTCAAGTGAAGACTTTTCTGCAAGGAGTTGCTCATCTTGCTCCTCCTTTTTGTCCTCCGCTGGAACCTTGGGACCTCAATTTGGTTCTCAGTGCCCTTCAGACTGTTCCTTTTGAACCGCTTCAGGACGTCTCTTTTTCCTTTCTTTCTTGGAAGGTGGCCTTCCTCATTGCCATCACTTCAATTAGAAGAGTTTCCGAGTTGGCAGCATTATCCTGCCGCTCCCCCTTCCTGATTCTTCATCAGGACAAGGTCGTTCTAAGACCTGTCCCCGAATTTCTTCCCAAGGTGGTTTCCACTTTCCACATCAATGAGGATATCATTCTTCCTTCTTTTTGCCCTTTTCCTGTTCACCCCTTGGAGAAGTCTCTTCACAAGCTTGATGTTGTCAGGGCCGTTCGGATCTATCTTTCTAGACCTGCCCATTTTCGCAAATCCGACTCTCTGTTTGTCATTGCTGAGGGTCGCAGGAAAGGCCTTCAAGCGTCCAAATCCACTAGCTCTCGCTGGATTCGTTCTGCTATAACGGAAACCTACCATGCTCGAGAGACGTAGCCCCCTCCTGGGGTACGGGCCCACTCCACCAGAGCTGTCGGTGCTTCCTGGGCTGTTCGTCACCAGGCCTCCGCTTTTCAGGTTTGCAAGGCTGTCACCTGGTCGTCTTTACATACGTTCACGAGGTTCTATAGGGTTCATACCCAGACCTCGTCAGATGCAGGTTTTGGTAGGAAGGTACTGCAGGCATAAGTCGCACACCGACCGACCTGAGCCCTTTTCTCGCTTCCTTTCTACCCACCCTTTTCCGGGACTGCTTTTGGACGTCCCATGGTTATCTGTGTCCCCCAATGAAGCGATAAAGAAAGAGGGATTTTTGGTACTCACCGTAAAATCTCTTTCTTGGAGCCTTCATTGGGGGTCACAGCACCCTCCCTGGTTATTTGTTCTTGGTACCGTGTTTGGGCCTACAAGTCCTGATTGAGTTGGTACTCATGTGTTGTCAGTTATGGTTGTTTCTCCTACTGCTTTTTTCACCAACTGAGGTGCTCAGTGCCTGTCGGTGGCTGTTTACTGCCGGGGAGGGGCTATTGTTCTTTTCCTTTTTTGCATAGTGTCAGCCTCCTAGCAGCAGCAGCATACACCCATGGTTATCTGTGTCCCCCAATGAAGACTCCAAGAAAGAGATTTTACGGTGAGTACCAAAAATCCCTCTTTTTTTGCTTTCGGATTAACTTGCCCAATAGATGTGTTGACCGTTGAGTGGACACTAACAATGTTATTCTGGAATTTTACAAGTTTAAAAAACTAGTGGAAATGGATAGAAAAAGGGTCGAGACATTATAACGCGCGTCCGTATCATTCTAAAAAATATTTTGAGGCAACCAATGTTAGGTGTCGAGTTCCCACCTCTGCACAGGGGGAATCTCGAACCATCTCTGCTGCGGTCTCCCATTCTTCTCCAGCCGCAGTGGAGACGTCGGTCCCAGCGTCTAGCTCAGGCTGATACTGGACGACTGGTTACTACTGCCCTTCCAGGCTCTGTCCTTGTAGCCAGCAATGTTCAGCAGCGAGCAGGTCTTTCTGGGACTAAGTCCAGCTTTTCTCTTTCTGAGCATGCCCATGGGACGACCTCCCATTGGAGGTCGGGGGTCACATGCTCTGATACTGCAGCAAATCCCATTGGTCCTCTAGGAAGGTCCTGAAGGTGTTCTTCTGTGGCAGACTCCCATTGGTCCTTCTGGGAAGGTCTTGTACTAGCTGCAGCTATAAAAGGTTCGCATGGCCGCACGGCCATGCGCTAGTATACATTTGTAAACGTGTGTGTGTTGATGAGTGCAAGTCGTTCTTAAACATCCGCTCCCTTGTGTATGACTGCTCGCAAAAGGTGGATGTCTGCTATCTAGCGCCCGGCTGAGCTATCAGCACAAAGCCACACGTAAACAGCGTCTAACTGCTGTGACCGCCAGTGCAGCACCGTGTGCTATTAGAGCACTTACCTTACCCAAGTCTGGGTGGTTAGTGGCGTCCGCCAGTGTGGCACAGCACGCACTTCATATTAGTGCATATTAGTTACTCTGATACCCCAATTGTGGTGTCGATCGCAAGAGGTCTACACGAACTGTAATCTTGTGTCCTGGGATAGAGTTCTGTGATTCCTTGCTTGCGCTCTCTGTGCGATACCGCGACCCTGTGACGTAACAGGGTTCGCTTTCTTCATACAGGGTGAAGTAACTTACCCATGTGTGTATCCTCATTCTACCGCCATATAGTCCGTCATTACTTAGCAGCAGGTTCCATCTCTGCACGGTGGACCCCGGACTGCGAATGCACCTTATTCTATCTATTTAATTATTTGGTGCGTTCCGCTAGCCCTAACAACCAACGCATGAGTGGACAGTATTCACAGTTTGTGAGCACGTCGGCAAAAAAAACCTAAAATCTTCGAAAAATATTGAATTGCGCATTTTGAGAGAATTTGGTTCCTGCATTCTGAAGCTTTTCAGTGTTTTCAACAATTGCATCACTCGTCATATGAAAAACTTGCAAAAAGAATGTAAAATTCTATCTGACGCCACATCGAGGTGTAGGGTTTAAAATTAACATCAATCGCTTCTGTAATGATGGTTTACATCTATTCCTCGCTAATTACTGACAAGGCATTTGAAATCAACCGTTGCATTGTGCTTGTTTTTTGACTTTTAGGTGTTGGGCTAGAAGGCCTATATTTAGTTTTCAGGTTGTTGGACAGGTGCCATGGCTATCAACAGTTATTACACCTGCCTTGAAAATATATACAGTGGGCACGGAAAGTATTCAGACCCGTTTAAATTTTTCACTCTCTTCCGACAAGCCTACAACCTGCAGTAACCACCGATTGACCAAACCGCTGCACGACCAGCTCTATCCGCACCTACTGTATCCTCACCCATCCCTTGTAGATTGTGAGCCCTCGTGGGCAGGGTCCTCTCTCCTCATGTACCAGTTGTGACTTGTATTGTTCAAATTATTGTACTTTTATTTTATTATGTATACCCCTCCTCACATGTAAAGCGGCATGGAATAAATGGCCCTATAATAATAAAATTGCAGCCATTTGGTAAATTCAAAAAAGTTAATTTTTTCTCATTAATGTACACTTTGCACCCCATCTTGACTGAAAAAAAAATGTAGAAAGTTTTCCAAATTTATTTAGAATGAAAAACTGAAATATCACATGGTCATAAATATTCAGACCCTTTGCTCAGTAGTGAGTAGAAGCACCTTTTGAGCTAGTACAGCCATGAGTCTTCTTGAGAATGATGCAACAAGTTTTTCACACCTGGATTTGGGGATCCTCTGCCATTCTTCCTTGCAGATCCTCTCCAGTTCCGTCAGGTTGGATGGTGAACGTTGGTGGACAGCCATTTTCAGGTCTCTCTAGAGATGCTAAAATGGGTTTAGGTCAGGACTCTGGCTGGGCCAGTCAAGAATGGTCACAGAGTTGTTCTGAAGCCACTCCTTTGTTATTTTAGCTGCGTGCTTAGGGTCATTGTCTTGTTGGAAGGTGAACCTTCAGCCAAGTCTGAGGTGCAGAGCATTCCGGAAGAGGTTTTCATCCAGGATATCTCTGTACTTGGCCGCATTCATGTTTCCTTCAATTGCAACCAGTCATTCTGTCCCTGCAGCTGAAAAACGCCCCCATAGCATGATGCTGCCACCACCATGTTTCACTGTTGGGATTGTAGGTGATAAGCAGTTTTCTCCACAGATACCGCTTAGAATTATCATCAAAAAGCTCTATCTTCGTCTCATCGGACCAGAGAATCTTATTTCTCATAGTCTGGGAGTCCTTCATGTGCTTTTTAGCAAACTCTATGTGGGCTTTCATATGTCTTGCACTGAGGAGAGGCTTCTGTCGAGCTACTCTGCCATAAAGGCCCAACTGGTGGAGGGCTGCAGTGATAGTTGACTTTGTGGAACTTTCTCCCATCTCCCTACTGCATCTCTGGAGCTCAGCCACAGTGATCTTGAGGTTCTTCTTTACCTCTCTCACCAAGGCTCTTCTCCAACGACTGCTCAGTTTGGCTGGACGGCCAGGTCTAGGAAGACTTCTGGTGGCCCAAACTTCTTCCATTTAAAGATTATGGAGGCCACTGTGCTCTTAGTAACCTTGAGTACTGCAGAAATTCTGTTGTAACCTTGGCCAGGTTTGTGCCTTGCCACAATTCTGTCTCTGAGCTCCTTGGCCAGTTCCTTTGACCTCATGATTCTCATTTGGTCTGACAGGCACTGTGAGCTGTGAGGTCTTATATAGACAGGTGTGCGCCTTTCCAAATCAAGTCCTATCAGTTTAATTAAACAAAGCTGGGCCCCAATGAAGGAGTAGAACCATCTCAAGGAGGATCACAAGGGAATGCACAGCATGTGACTTAAATATGAGTGTCTGAGCAAAGGATGTGAATACTTATGACCATGTGATATTTCAGTTTTTCTTTTTTATTAAATTTGCAAAAATTTCTACAGTTCAGTTTTTTTTTCAGTCAAGATGGCGTGCAGAGTAATGTGAAAAAAAGAACTTTTTTTGAATGTACCAAATGGCTACAATGAAACAAAGAGTGAAAAATTTAATGGGGTCTGAATACTTTCTGTACCCACTGTATATGGAAGCATCAGCGGTGTACAATTACATTTTAACTCAAGCAGTTGACAAAGTAAAAAAAAGAATGAAGAAACTGGAAATTTTGCATCACAGTTAACAGTTTCCAGTAACAGAACATAAGAAAAAAGAGGACTGCCATCTTTATTTGGTGTGTCTAGTCTAATTGGAAAACATTTGGAAAAAGTAGCCGATGCCATGGTTAAAAGTAGGCTGTGTGTGAAACTAAAAAAAAAGGATGACAATATGGAGGGATATGATGAATGGTATAAAACACACAAGGAAATGTGCTCCATAAATCATGAAGGCAATGCGGGAAAAATGGAGAGCAACGCTATTACGGAAATGTTTTTGAGATTGCAGGGAAAGCACGGAGATCTTTATGAAAAGTATATTGGAGATGGGGACAGCAAAATGTTTGCCGAAATATTAAATGCGAATCTGTATGAAGATGAAGCTACTCTCGTGAAAAATTAATGTGTCAGACACATAGAAAAACAGAATGGGCATGAGACTTCGCGATGCGAAAAAAATAACAAAGGTATCGGTGGCAAAGGTGCTGGATAGAGTTATTGGTGGACGCACTAAGTATTATGGCTTGGCTATTCGCAAACATGCAGGCTCCATTAAGGAAATGAGGGAAGAAATATGGGCCACGTACGATCATAAAAGTTCTACCGATGATAAACCGTAACATGACAATGCCTACCGGGTAAAGAGAGCTGGTGCAAGTGGCATAAAGTCGAAGGTACACACGCAACCTTCCATCGTGACAAACCACCATAAATCGCTCAACTAACTCAGTTGGACTTTTTGCTGCATTCGGGTGTAAAGATTGTGAACATAGCTACGTTTTTGGCAATCATTATCTTTAATGAGGGATTTATGCCAATTCTTAAAGTAATGGACGTGTTGGGAATGACTACTGGATATCAAGTGGGGAGCACTCGGGACGAGGCTCGTTTAAGTCACTCGGAGCGGCGTTCGTCCAACTCCGATTGAGACAACTCTCATCGCAGAAAAGAGAGGAGCTCTGCAGGAATTTTATTACCACAAGGAAGTATCACTCTATGGTCCTGGAGTAGCTGATTGATCGTAATTAAACGTGTCTCTGTGTAATCAGTAGGAAAAACTTTAATGCATTTTTCTGTGACCCACTTTTTTCAAATCGGTAGCCACGAAATCTCCAGAACCAATTGGTCAACTGAGCACCCATTTTCAGTATATAAGTGCCTATATACCAGAATCAAGTCAAAATCTTTTTTTTTTTTTGTAATTTTGATAGGTCTTTAATTGTGTCAAAAATTAATACTCAATTGTCAGGATGACGCCATTTCTTGTAATTTTCTCATTTTGTTTTTTTTTTTAATTCTGCTCCCAGAGATAGCAACAGTCATAGCAATTAAGAATTTCTTTGTTTTTTTATTATGTTTCTGACAAGTACAACAGCCGGAATCATGGCCACCGTTCACCACTGTTTTGTTTTCCTTGCCCACTTCACTGCATTTATACAGTACTTATTTGTACTTATTTTCATGATATAAAAATGTGTAAGCATACTCCAAACACGTGTAAATATATCGTAAAAACCCTATGCCAAAAATCCTTATACTTTTTCTACAAAAAAAATACATTACCAAAATAGCATAAAAATCGAACGTCTAGATTAGAAGACTTTCCTAGAATTAGAAAAAAACATGCCTGCTTTCTTCTTTCTTCCAGAAACAGCGCCACACCTGTCCTGTGGTTGTGTCTGGTATTACAGCTCAGCTCTAAGTAAATGGGGCTGAGCTGCACTACCACTCACAACCCATGGACCGATGTGATTCTGCTTTGACAAAAAATAAGACATGTTTTTTTTTCCTAATCTTGCGCAAGTCCTTTCAAGGATAAGGACGCCTTCTGGGACATTTTTATTTTTAATGAGATGCATATATTTTGGGCTATAAAAAAAACACATTTTTTACAATAAAAAAAAGTTGCATCATTTGCCATTTATGGCCTGTGTGATGCACCGTATATTGCTGACTGCAAGATGAGTTATCTGAGAATCCGTCAGCGAGCTCTGATGGAGCGTTTGTAGCCTTTTCGTCTGTCTTTTTCTGAACTCCTCTGAGACCACCTTAAGTTGAGACGAACTTTGATGCGGTGGTAAATCATCTGAGAGGAGCTCTTAAAAAAATGTAAAAAGTTACAAAAAAAAAAAAAGTTACAAAGCAGAACTTATTGTCTCCCTGCCAGCATGATCTTGACTATTCATAGAGACGACTGAGCTATAAGATTCTGCAAGTATTACTCCATATCACTGGAGTGTTCCTTCTTGGAAAGGGTTACTGCACAAGAATGAAATATGAGCGCAGGAGGCACATGGAAAACTCACGGGACAAACCTAGCCCAGCACATGTTTCCAATTACTGCCTATGGCAAACCTCCAGCAGATGTGCAACCGCCCCTTTAAGTGGTGACTTGGGATATATTGCTTTAAAGACAAATGTGAAATTATGCTCTACTAAACAGCTGGCTATTGGCCAGTTTCTGCACCTTTATTACGGCCAAGATACGGTCAGTTTGGATTATTTCACCCACAGTCAGGTCCAGGACACTATCCCAAAATCTGCCACAAAAGTTATGCTTCTTTTGCGAAAGAAATTGGAAAAAAAAAAAACAGAGGACTGTTCTAGGTGACGTATCTCCAGTACTTGTGAATGAGGGTGCGGAGTCTGAAAATAAGCAAATTATGCTGGGAAGAATTTAAGGAGGAAATTCCACAAAAGGAAAAAAAAACTAAATGGTACATCTGTAAGTAATTTTGGGCAAGGCAGAGACAAGGATACAGAAGTGCGGTGTCGGCGTTTTGTAGACCTGCTGAACTGGAAGTGGCTAGATAAAACCATCTAAAAGCAATAAATGCAGGATAGATAATCTTAATAACAGTGAAGGAAAAATACCCCAAAACATCACTGATACCTCTTAAAGGGTATACAGTATACCACTGATCATTATTTTATACTACATGTAAACAGCAGCCAAAATGCACACAACACAACTAATTTTGTAACTGCATACTTACATTACAATATTTATCCTGTACTGGTCCTGAGTTACATCCTGTATTATACCCCAGAGCTGCACTCACTATTCTGCTGGTCTAGTCACTGTGTACATACATTACATTACTGATCCTGAGTTACATCCTGTATTATACTCCAGAGCTGCTCTCACTATTCTGCTGGTCTAGTCACTGTGTACATACATTACTGATCCTGTACTGATCCTGAGTTACATCCTGTATTATACCCCAGAGCTGCACTCACTATTCTGCTGGTGCAGTCACTGTGTACATACATTACATTACTGATCCTGTACTGATCCCGAGTTACATCCTGTATTATACTCCAGAGCTGCACTCACTATTCTGCTGGTGCAGTCACATGTACATACTACATACATAATACTCCTACCTCAATGATTCTACATTGGTGTTGAGGAACATTGACTGGAACTCATTGTATATACCATCTATTAGTTTGCAGATGTCACAGTATGGTGGCATGGAGAACCATAGTACATACCTCATCGTCTTTGTACCAGGATAGGTTCTCAGCAGTCAGCACAAACCAATACTCCTTGGAACCTCCCTTCATTATCCCAATGTTGTTGATGGTCAGCCATCCCTTCCGAATGACCTGCCGGACAAAACATCCCATCATTGCTAGTAGGGAAAGGGGGTCAAAAGGAATTAGTGTTAACATAAACCCGCCTTCCCAACCTTCATTTGTTAGCAATTGCTGAGGATTGTGGTTTACTGAGAATCACCTTCAATTTCCAAATCACTCTGCATGCAAATAAAGCCACACAGATATAGAAAACCACAAGGAATAAAGAAACGACAGAATATGTAGGAACGATTGGGTATCTTGTCGCTTGATGTATATGTAAAGGCCACCGTATGGCCAATGGAAGTTGGTGCGTTCCATTGCATTTTCTTAAAGGATGCCTTTGAGGACGATTTTACTACTGAAACCAATAGTATAGCTGCATAGGTCTTAGAACCACAATACAAACGATACCTGTCTTGTAGTAGTCGGAAGTGCCAATACTGAGAAATAGAGCTTTGAAGCCATATGCAAATTAGCCAGAAAGTACAACTGGGTTGTGTCTATGAACTAGTGCACTTCCTGGTTTATTAGCATATGGCTTCAAAGCTCAGTTTATCAACACTGGAACATCAGATTACTACAAGACAGGGATCATGTTTAATGTGGTTATATGGCTTGTACAGCCGTACCATTAATTTAAGTAGTAAAATTGTCCTGATAAGGTTCCTTTAAGGCTACCAAAAGCCGTGAAAATTAAAGGGGTTTTTCAGAATTAGATAAATATGGCTGCCTTGTTAAAGAAAAAGCACCCCACCTTTCTGCGGGTTGTATTTGGTATAGCACCCCACCTCTCTGCGGGTTGTATTTGGTATAGCACCCCACCTCTCTGCAGCTTGTATTTGGTATTGCAGCTTAGCTTCATTCACTTCAATGGAGCAGAGCTGTAATATCACGAACAAACCATGGATAGGTCTGTAACCATTTCTGAAAAAAAAAAACAGCCATTGTTTCGAAGAGTAGACAACCCCTTTAAGATAATACAGCCATTGTTGAAGAGCTTTTTGTATCGGACATGGATATTTACATTCAACCATACGTTAGTAACATGAAGTGAGATGGGCGTCTGTGCCATAGAGGAAGGCCCTGGGGCGGCTTTTAGACCATTGGAGAGAGGGGAAGACCAGATCACGATGGCCCAATTTTCTATTTTTTTGAGACTGTGAGAACCTTCCCAAAAAACTTGTGTGAGTACCCCATCATTTAGGGCCTCTACTGATGGGGGAGGTGAACCAGTCCATGGCTTGTGGATGTGGTGGGTGCTATGGTAGCCCCTCTCCACTACATACGCCCCTTCTCACTCTAGTCATGGTTGTCACATCACATGGGAATGAGGCCACATGAGGAAAAGCTGAGCGTGAGTGATGATGGGGGTTATCATTGTGTTGCGTGACAAAGCATGATTAGGAAATGCATGCACACCCATCAAGCAAAAAAAAAAAAAAGAATGCAAATCCATACACCAGCACAGGCAGAAAACAGTGGCCATATTGTTTAGCGCCAAGCCAAGCAATGGGATACAAGCCAGCTCTCTTCCACAAGAGGCTGCGGATGGCACTGCTATCCAGTGTCGGTTGGCCGGTACCCGGATCTGTAATCTGAACACTACTCATCCCCTGAATAGTAGATAGCGTGGATGGAATTGCAGAATGTGAGATATTCGACCCCACACCTTTCCTAGGTTTCCACTGCTATCTAGATTTCCAAGTCATAATAGCAATCCTAAACCTTAAATGACTCATGTCGGGTTGTCTCACCAAGACAGCCGCTATTCAAGTGCGCTGTTAGGGCACACGTCCTCCATAAGAGGTCTGCTAGGGGCATCTTACATGAACCAGAGCAAAGAGTACCTAAATATCAGCCATAGGCATGTCATCTAAAATTATCTTAAAAAGTGGTGGGTTTGCCTGCAGAGCAGCGCTCCCCATTCACTTGTATAGGGCCACACCGCAGCTAGCTGCACGGCCTAGTGACCATAGCACTGCTGCGCAGGAGCAAACTAGTAAGGTTGAATTTGGACGTTGATGAAACGTGGTCCATGTATAGACTGCCATTTCCGGTCTCCACCATGAATGCCTGTAGGACTGGCGAGTTCGGGTCAAGAGTCCCATATCCGATCCTGAAACTGGGACTCCAGAATTCGGCCTGTATTGGTTACAATTCTATACTAGCCTTGATCACTTTATACTCTGCGGGGTCTCTAAAGGGAGGATCATCTCTTAGCTCTATGCCAACACTTTACGAGATGGGAGAAGAGCTCCACTAGGTTTCTTAGATTACAAAAAAAAAAGCCTATCATGAATATGGAATAGTTGAGTTGCAACCCAAAACAGTTGTCACTCAGCTGAAAATAGAAAGAAGACATGATGATGACTTCACTGATGATTTTTTTTTACAATTTTATTCTTAGGGTGCCTTGCCCTTTAAGAAAAAAAACAACGTTTTTTTAATGAAATTATGTGGCAGATATAATCCATATTCATCATATTTATATTGTAATTTGCCAAAAGTCAGCAATATACCCAAGGTGACAGACCACCATTACGTGGATGGAGTCTAGAGCTGGATTTGCAGGGGAATGTCTGGTTATTATGCTAATATTAGGATGGCCCCCAAGCTAATCATGGAACATCATGATCTGAATCACGATGCAAGCGGTTATAATTCTGGTCTTAAACGCAGTTTATAGAAGGAAAGGAACAGGAGGAAAGGAGATGAGGACACACAGGAGCTGGGGGACTGAACACGAGGAGACAGTGCATCTGGGCCTGCGCAGAGTCAATTTAAAGAGACATTCCCCCTTTTAATGTAGCCCTGACCATATGTTCTTATGATTCACGGCAGAAGACCATGTGAGGTAAACTGAGGATACGTTCCGCACACACATATACTGTACATTGCCAGAATCATCTATTACTCCAGATGTTACCCATTTACATTTAAGTCCTTGATTGTCCTCTTCTATGACATATACCTGACTCTGGGAAAGCTAGGCAAAAATAGGGGCCACCACCCAGCTTTTCAGAAAGGGCAACCTATCTATAGGTATACTTGGAATATTCAAGTCTCCTTAAACCATACACTTGGGAGGAGTGATTAAACTCCACTTCTTTTGGGTTCTTAAAATAAGACTGATATGATATAGGAAAAAGATGTGAATTTCTAGAAAGGGTCCCTTTAAAAAAGACTGGGCACTGGGTCAAAAGTGGCCAGGTCTTTCCTCTTATTTTTTTTTAATGGTTCCAGAGATATAGACCTTTTTATTTTCTGGTAATTTTTATGGGGGCATGTCTCACAGGGTAATTATGCAGAGCAGCCTAAAGACACGCCCCTGAGGATCCTGTGAGTCATGCTCCCCTTGCAAAGACAATATTATTAAATAAAAAGGCTCATATCTCTGGAACCATATGGCAGATTGGGGAAAAAAAGACAAAAGCAGAATACTCAGGGGAGCAGTGTGAATAAAGTAACAGAAAAATCTGCACACTTATGACCCAGTGAAAGATCTGCATGGTCAAAGCTGTGATGGCAACCATAGTATTTACCGCCCAGCTTTCTTAGAAACAGTCCAAGAACTTGGTCAATGCATATAGGGTGATGGGAACGTCTGCCTGTAGCTGCCCGGATGCACTCCCTCCATGTTGTGCTTTCAGCCGCTGCCTGACTACTCACCAGGATCTCATCCTGCACAGGGTAACCATAGCAACAGCAGCAGAGCGGACAGGAGAGATGGGAGCAGAAGAAGAGGGATATACATTACTAGCAGCGCGGGTGCAGAACCAATTATGAGTCGCTGCATATTCCACAGCCCGTGCATGACATGCCCATCGTCCGGCTCACTCTCCCCTCGCACACACACACACGGACACACTCGCCAAGCCTGCGGTCCATGATGTGGTTGCACTGTAAATGGCCGCAGCTTAATGACATGGTCAGCCTGACACTGATAAGTGATATTACCCGAAAAGGCCTCAAAGTTGTATATTATACCACACATACAGGAAAAAATAAAGACACCACCACAGCTCAATCAAGATGTCTATTGGTTAAGTAAAACATGGGGTCATATTAAAGGACTTTTGTGATTTATACGGATAAAGGACTCTTCTTGCCAATTTAAAAGAGGGCTCTGCCATGCGTATGGAAAACTTAATTCCAAAGTTATTGCATTTCTTATATAAGTGATCTGTTTTAAATCAGAAGAGAGGCGCTGTTACATTGGTATCTATGGAAAATCTTTATTATGTCAATGGTGAAAGATGGTACTGCATTTAAAAGGGATCTGTCACTTGCCATAAATATGTGTTTTTTTTACCTGGTGTAATTGTGGCTGTTCTCTTGAATCCAGCGCTGTTTTTCTTTTGTTCCTGCGCCTCTCTGTTCCTGAGATAAGGCCCCCTCTTCCTTTTATGTAAATCTAGCCTTGTTATCTTAGTGGGCGTGGTCATAAACTATTATTTTTGATGGACATGCCCTCTTAACTACAAAGCCCAGATTTATATACAGGGAAGAAGAGGCCATATCTCAGGAATCGAGGGGCATAGGAACAAAAGAAAAACAACGCTGGATTCAGGAGAACAGCGGCATTTTGAATAGGTAAAAAAAAATACATATTTATGTTGAGTGACAAGTTTGTTTATTTCACCTATATACCCCTATACTATGGGTTGTAATTTGTGCCATACAACCCCTATTTGAATGTTGGAAATGCACAACAGGGAAGGAGTAAGTATATAGGAAAGGGATACTGGACTAAGGGTCTTTCCTGCAATGGAGGGATACAGAATTTTCATATCATCCTGACTTGCAATGAGGTTAGTGAGGTGGTGCAGGAATGGCATCATCACCTGGCACAATGGAGCAGACCAAGGCTCTGGCTCGGGAGTCTTTATTCAGCCAAGAATATATAAGTAGGGTCCATTTTTTTGCAATGGAAGCCCAAGTTCTCATTGGGGCATTATAAAGAAAGGTTGACTTGTAAGGGAAGTCTTCCAATATACCCAGTGCACACTTTATCTATGGTCTAATGTATGAGAACAGGCCGTGCATCTGCTGTGAGATTCGGACATCCATACATTAGGATATATCTTATCCTCACCTGGTTTCCGGAGGCTTTTTTCTTATTCATTTGGCTGCTCCTCTGCTGCGCACTACAAGGAAAAGCACACGATCTGGTTACCTGTCCCTGCAAACCTGCCACGGACCGAGGACCCTTCAACCAAATGAATGGATGGTGGGAATCATATGTACAGATGTTTTTCCTGAAGCCTTTGATTTTGCCATTGGTAGAATGTGATTGTCTGATTCGTTGGACAGTCAGTTGCACGGAGCAGAAAAATCATTTTTTTTTAGATTGTCGATAATTCTCTTGCTCCCTAAAGTCTTATCTCATTACTTCGAGACTGATCATCTACAGAACTCCACCAATCATCCACCAATCTGTCCCTGCCACATGACAGCCAAGTAGTGTTGTCAGCAGTGGCTAGGTGGAGAGTGGCATAGATATAAGAAGAGTTAGCTTTAAAGGGACTCTGTCAGCAAACAATGACTGTTCAAACCAAGCACAGGCGCTTGGTGCATCATGGCAGAGCCAATCATTTAAGTGCACTGCCCCACCTAATTGTTTTCCCTCTATCTCTGCCTTTCTCTGGCCCTATGAAGTCAGATGGAGTGGAGAGAGAAAACAAAAAGGTAGGAAGGTGCACTTAAATGAATGGCCTCACCCTGATGCACCGAGCGCCTGTGCTTGGTTTGAACAGTCATTCTGCACTGATAGAGTTCCTTGAGTATTGAGGGGCTGTGGATGGGCAGACTCTCAACTTTATTTGGAACTGATTTGCAATCGAAGGAAAGCAGGACCCGAGGGAAGGAGAAGGAAAAAGGATGGAAGAAAGAAAGCATGAAGGATGGAAAGCTAGAAATGATAGAAACGTGGAAGAAAGAAAGGCATGGAAGAAGAATATAAAGATGAAGAGGGGAAGAAAGAAACGTAGCTAGGAAAGGAAGAATAAAGGGACAAAAGGAAATAAGGAAGGAAAGTAAAAGGAGATGAATGACAAAAGGAAGGAAGAAACGAGAAATACGAGAGGAAATAAAGTGTTGGAAGATAGAGACAATATAAGGAAATAAGGAAATAAGAAATGGAGGAGGGAAGAAATAGAAAAAGAAAGAAGAAAGGAGGGAAGAAAGGAAGGAAAAAAAGAAAGTCAAGAGGAGTGGAAAGACTAAAAGGAGAAGGGAAGGTGGAGGTAAATAAGGGACAAAGAGAAAGAAGATTGAGGTGGGAAGGAAGGGATGTATGAGGGAAGGCAGAAAATGAAAGAAAAAAGGAAAATAAGTCATGAAGAGTAGGATGACTAAAGGGAGAAGGGAAGGAGGAAAAAAAAGTGAGGAATACATTTAAGAGAAAAAAGAAAAAAGATAGGATGAGAGATAGGAAGAAAGGGAAGGAAAAAAAGAAGAAAGAAAAGAAATGATAGATGAAGGAAGAAATAAAAAGCAGAAAGGAGAGATGGAAGAAAGGAGAGGTTGAAAGGAAGATAAGAAGAAAAGGAACCAAGAAAGAGTGTAGAGGTGTAGAGGTGGTGGTAGTGAAGAAGGGGAGTCATTAGCAGTGATAACTAATTAGTTAATTAGTTAATGATAACTAATGTAGTGATAACTACATTGCACATTATGAAGAAGAATGTAGAATTAGGGGACGTGGTAGAAGGCTCCAGAGTGACAGTGACCTGTAATTATTGTCCCTTCTCTTTGCACACTAGTGTTATGCTCAGTTACTACAGCTGCAGTCTTACTTAGCAAAGCCAATGAAATCTTCATGGTTTGTGTTCATGTAGGAGAGTTCAATGTCAATCAGCAGCATGACCTGTGTGGAGAGAGGAGAACAGACAGAAATGAATGCGGACGCACCACAACTTATCGCATCATGTCCTGAGTAGTATGCGGTATTGTTAGGACAGTGCGGGCGCCCCTTGAGTCATGGATGTGTCCTATGGGAACACGTACCGCAGGAAGAGAGCCTAGGCTGGAGTGACTAACCAAAATTGCCAAAGTTTACCCAATCAGACTCTAGCTAACATGGTCAGCGAGAATATCCCAAATAGCACCCAGTTCAGACAAGCATCCCTCCTCCCATCCCCAAATAGCACCCAGTTCAGACAAGCATCCCTCCTCCCATCCCCAAATAGCACCCAGTTCAGACAAGCATCCCTCCTCCCATCCCCAAATAGCACCCAGTTCAGACAAGCATCCCTCCTCCCATCCCCAAATAGCACCCAGTTCAGACAAGCATCCCTCCTCCCATCCCCAAATAGCATCCAGTTCAGACAAGCATCCCTCCTCCCATCCCCAAATAGCACCCAGTTCAGACAAGCATCCCTCCTCCCATCCCCAAATTGCACCCAGTTCAGACATGCATCCCACCTCCCATCCCCAAATAGCACCCAGTTCAGACAAGCATCCCTCCTCCCATCCCCAAATAGCACCCAGTTCAGACAAGCATCCCTCCTCCCATCCCCAAATTGCACCCAGTTCAGACATGCATCCCTCCTCCCATCCCCAAATAGCACCCAGTTCAGACAAGCATCCCTCCTCCCATCCCCAAATAGCACCCAGTTCAGACAAGCATCCCTCCTCCCATCCCCAAATTGCACCCAGTTCAGACATGCATCCCTCCTCCCATCCCCAAATAGCACCCAGTTCAGACAAGCATCCCTCCTCCCATCCCCAAATAGCACCCAGTTCAGACAAGCATCCCTCCTCCCATCCCCAAATAGCACCCAGTTCAGACAAGCATCCCTCCTCCCATCCCCAAATAGCACCCAGTTCAGACAAGCATCCCTCCTCCCATCCCCAAATTGCACCCAGTTCAGACATGCATCCCTCCTCCCATCCCCAAATAGCACCCAGTTCAGACAAGCATCCCTCCTCCCATCCCCAAATAGCACCCAGTTCAGACAAGCATCCCTCCTCCCATCCCCAAATTGCACCCAGTTCAGACATGCATCCCTCCTCCCATCCCCAAATAGCACCCAGTTCAGACAAGCATCCCTCCTCCCATCCCCAAATAGCACCCAGTTCAGACAAGCATCCCTCCTCCCATCCCCAAATAGCACCCAGTTCAGACAAGCATCCCTCCTCCCATCCCCAAATAGCACCCAGTTCAGACAAGCACCCTCTCCTCCCATCCCCAGTTTCTCACCTGTTCTTTCGTGCGCCCTTCTCTCTCCCGGATGTGCGTAGTCACAATTCTCTCCATCTCCTCCCGAAGATGGGGGTACTGACTTAGCTGTGGAAAGAAGCACAGATCGGTGTGGGATGAAGGTTCTCATACACAGAAAAGTCAATGAAGATGGAAGCCATACATCTAAACATCTAAAAGTACTCATAATCCTACCAAACCCAGCACCTACAGAGGAAGATTCTGATTTGGGGCACTCATGAAGACTTTGGCAAAACCCTACTTCCCCATGGGCACCCTACATATTGCCCCCATAAGCCCCATAAGCCGAGTAGATCACTTTCTAAGGTCAGTTATGAAGGCATGTACCAAAATGTAGGAGCTGGGTCCTTGGGGCTGCCCACTAGTGGAGGCCCATTTTGATTTTTCCTTTTCAGCCCTCTCCTTTACGTCTGGTCTTGCTTTCTGCTTATGTTCCAATTTGGGATAAAATAAAGGATATTCCCGCTTATGTCTTTTCTGCCCAATAAGTAACACTTTCCTCTAAAGCCCAATGAGTAGAGGTGACTATGCCCAGCAATAATCTTTGTCCCCAGGAATTGTTTTGTGATATTTTGGGATTTCTTTTAAGGTTATTGTGATTTCCTGCTGAAATTCCCAGGCTCTTATAACATGGCTTCCTGTTTCCTAGAGGGGAAGCCAAGATGTACAAAAACTGGAAGCCATATTATTAAGGAAATCCCGGAAATCTTCCCTTTAGGGACAGTACAAACTTTACAACATGCTCATCTATGCAGCGGCAATCCCTGCTCCCAATTATCCAGACAGGGCTGTCAACTATAATCAAAGAACAGTTCATCTCACTTATATAATGGAAAAAAAAAACTCTATGCAAGCTCAGAAACAGAAAAAAAGGCTGCTCTAGAGAATTACAAAAATAATAGATTTATTGATTGAAAAAAATGCCATTTAATGTAACTGAGATTTTTTTGGAGAAGGTACTGTTGACTAAATTGACCCATAGTTGGGCATAATTTGGGGAAAATTGGGTAGGTGGCCCCTGATATACCCTGCTGATTTGCATAATTGCCAACAATCCCGCCAACTAGTCTGCAGGAAGGATGTGGCTTGGTTAAATGACACCCAAAGTGGTAATTTGGGGGAGTCACCTGGCTCTTCAGGGTCATGTTCCTGGGCCTTCTCTGTGGACGAGGACTAATCATCCAAAATTTGATAAGTATGATATTGAGAGCACAGCTAAATAAGTTTTGCAAATTATTGGGAATATACAAAGTATACAAAGTGGGCATTGGGCATCCCAAATCAGTTTGGCCAAATATTTCACCAATGGATGGTGGAGACCCACAAAAAGATTTTCCACCTTCATAGGGTGAAGGAATTGGTCTCATGATCATGTCACCCTTCTTTCCCACAAGGGTAAATGAAAACATTGTTTTTGTCCTTGGATGGGATAGCCAAAATAGTATGGACCATTACCAAGGAGTACATCCATTTTTTTTTTCAGAAGGGGCCACTATGTACAGTGGACCAAATCTAGACATTGACCTTCCAACTATTTAGGCAAGGAGACCACGACATCTGTTCATTATTTTCATGGTTCCCAAAATAAACAAGACATTGTATTAAAGGGCAATTTTTATTAATTAAATGCATATATTTTGTGCTAAAAAATATATATTTTTTACAATAGGGTTTCATTAAAACTTTTGAACTTGTTTGGCTGATTTAACTGAGTATCCATTATTGAGCTTGTTCCGAGGAGGAGTTTATAAACGTTTCAGTCTGTATTTTTTGGAGCCCCTCTGTTCTAATTTAAGACCACATCAAAGTTTATGATGATCATAAATCAGCTGTAAGGAGATCAGAAGAAAAAAACAGATAAAAATGTTGCAAACTCCCTGTTAAAACGAGCTCACTAATGGCTTATCGGTAACTCATTCTGCAAACAGCCATGATCATGACCTGTGGAAACAAAGAGCCAGTAAAAAACAAAGGTTGCAAAATTTTTAATGGAACCCAATTGCAAAAATGATTTCTAGCCCCAAATACATGCATTTAAATAATAATAAAAAAGACCCGAAAGCATTTATTTCCTTTGGGTCTTTAAAAATTGATTTTTAAATGGCATTTCTTTAGAAGGTGAAAGAAAGGGATAAGTAAAACGGCGCTGCATGCAGAGAAGACCATGAAATCCACAAGCAACGAGCACAGAAAATGCACCGCACTACACAGACCATAGACATTAACACATACAACAGTGCCGATACCTATGGAGTATGGAGATTTTCAGGGGCAGGTACAATCAAATCTATCATTTATTGCGTTTTCTATATGGCATGGGTCTAGGGGGTCCATTATTGGGCTAAGCTGATCTATGAATATAGAATTGTTGCATATTACAGTTTTTGGGGATGGTGGACCGTAGGACTTGGGTGGTAGGTTGCAAAATGATAAAGTTGTCTGAGCCTGCCCCTGCAAATCAGACATAAATGGAGCCACCTTGAGCATGAATCATATCATCAGGATGCATCATTCATAAACTGCACACAGTCCTTCTAGCCCCCTATAAAAATCATTTTCCTAAGCTTTATCAAGAGGACGACCTACAAAGAACCACGGCCCCGATCCACCACAAACATTTAGTTCTTCATCCTGTTTGAAGCCAGAGAGGTCTATGACATACTATATGTACCTATATAATGAGACATTGAGGGCTCTAAGGTTTTCTAAACTTTTGCAAATTTTGGTAAATAATTTGCAATTTTCCACTGGCAGGTTATGAATACTTTTTTTTTATAAAAATAAATTCCACATTTTCCTAATTAACATTTTATTTTTACCCGGATGTAGAACCTTTGTATGGCTTTAGGATATAATGATGCAAGTCTTTCTCCCTGCGGCCACCACTAGGAGGCGCACAAGAGCTTATTTCACACTTAAAGGGAACCTGTCACCCCGTTTTTTCCGTATGAGATAAAAATACTGTTAAATAGGGCCTGAGCTGTGCATTACAACAGTGTATTTTGTGGACCCCGATTCCCCACCTATGCTGCCGAAATACGTTACCAAAGTAGCCGTTTTCGCCTGTCAATCAGGCTGGTCTGGTCAGATGGGCGTGGTGTGTTCCCCCAGATCTTGCTTATTTTTCCGTTGGTGGCATAGTGGTTTGCGCATGCCCAAGTCCAGAATCCACTGCACAGGGGAGGGAAAAGAGCGCGATCTGCGCTATTCCCCTGGTGATCGGTGGGGGCGGCCATCTTCCTGTGGCTGCCCGGGGCTTCAGGAAAATGGCCGCGGGATGCCGCGCGTGCGCAGATGGAGATCACGGCGGCCATTTTCCTGAAGCAGAGATGCGAACTCTGCTTCAGGAAAATGGCCGCCGCGATCTCCATCTGCGCACGCACGGCATCCCGCGGCCATTTTCCTGAAGCCTCGGGCAGCAGAGCGCTCCATCTGCGCACACGCGGCCACGGGAAGATGGCCGCCCCCACCGATCACCAGGGGAATAGCGCAGATCGCTCTCTTTTCCCTCCCCTGTGCAGTGGATTCTGGACTTGGGCATGCGCAAACCACTACGCCACCAACGGAAAAATAAGCAAGATCTGGGGGAAGACACCACGCCCATCTGACCAGACCAGCCTATTGTAATGCACAGCTCAGGCCCTATTTAACAGTATTTTTATCTCATATGGAAAAAACGGGGTGACAGGTTCCCTTTAATATAAATCCGTATGCGACATACTCCCCCTAGTGGTGGCTGAGTGCAGCCATTATTTTATCATTTTACCCTAACAATGTGGGGTTATAGGATGAACATCACACTTCTTATTAACATGAGTCAAATTAATTGATATCTCCCATTAGGTGCAATGCAGTTGAGAAAAGGATAAGCTTTAAGCTCATATTGATCACCCTCCCAATAAAGTATTGACTATATGAGCACTATTAATTATTCTTCTGCCTGTGGACATTAATATCAAAAATAATCAAATTCAATGTTAGTAAATGTATCCTGCTCCCAGGATTATCGGATTCTGTATTGATCTCAAGCTGTCTTTTTATTATTTTTATTACTGCTTCTCAGCTGGGACGACAGATACAGACTCTAGTCTTACCCGTCACGTGGACATTATATTATATGCTTCATGCTGAAGAATAAATGGCAAATAAGTTCCCATTACTATGTTCCTGCCGGCAGAGTACAAGATCTGAGCATTGAAAATCTCCGTGTTTAAGGATCAATAATCTCACGTTCCATTAGCTGAAAAGTCCCTACAGAGTGTAGAGAATGGAGGCCATACCTGACCAAGCTCTGCATCCCGGGGTAGGCACATTTTCGGTGCAGTCGAGTCATATCCTTTATACCCTTTTATTGGCATCTTGTAATGCGATGACAAACCGCTGGGATATGCTCTCACATTGTGATGAGCGGGGGTCCGACCTCTGCAAAACATTGCTCCCACCTCAATGTAAAAAGAACTAAACTTTTCTTTTTTGTTTTCACTTTTACACTAGAAATGTAATACTGAGACTTTTTGGAATAAGGTCAATGTCTTTATTTTACTGGCTTTATGGAGAAAATAGGGGCTAAAGTGTGCTTTACCAAGTGCAGAGATCTGTCCTCCATTACTGGAGGACATATCTCCCAACTATAAGTTCAGGAGCGTCAGAGATTGTAGTGATACAGCCACAGATAGAGCGCTGTGCACACCCAGCTCCCGCACTTCTCTCACTATGAAGACTCCCTGCTATGAATGAGCGGACCAGACTGAACTTGATTCCAAAGTTCGTTTCGGCTACCAGGACTGTAGCTGAACTTCAGCCAGGACCCAAGCCCCATTGAAAACAATGGGGACCTGAACTTTTCAGCTGGAAAATTCTTTGCCGCTCTCTTTCTCTCTCCATTTTCTCCCCCCACCCGGAACGCCAAACATTGCAATGGACTTCCGGGAGAAGTCCATGTTCGGCGATTGGCAACGAAAACTAACTTTTAAGTTCAAGTTCGCTCATCTATACTCCCTAAATGACTGCAGACTAGCGAATCCTCAGAGTGACCACAGGGAGCGGGCAGTCACATGACCATAAGTATGTTGCTGAATATTGAGCAAGGCCGTACAAGTCTAGGCAGTCATCCACTCCTGATGCCGGCATTGGAGAATCCTGACAGCACGCACTGTGCACATTGTGAGGATTCACACGTCTGCAGTCACATAGAGTGACAGCAGACTTGTGCTCCAAGCCTGGATAACCCCTTTAAGGACTTAAAAATATGCACAATATGCATGCCATAAGGCAAAACTACAGCTAACATTTAAGTATTTCTCGTTTGGTATTTCCGCCCAAGCTTTAACTCCCTGGCTGATGTGTTGAGATGTTGCTTCAGTATTGCCACATAATCTTCTTTTCTCATGATGCCATCTATTTTGTGAAGTGCATCAGTCCCCCCTGCAGCAAAACAACCCCACAACATCATGCGGCCACCTCCATGTTTCACAGTTGGGATGGTGTTCTTAGGCTTCCAAGCTTCTCTCTTTTTCCTCCAAACATAACAATGGTCATTATGCCCAAAAAGCTCAATTTTAGTTCCATCAGACCACAGGACATGTTTCCAAACATTAAGGTCTGTGTTCCTGTGTGCATTTGCAAAAATTAATCTGGCTTTTTTATGTTTCTTTTGGAGTAATGTCTTCTAACTGAAAGAGTGGCCTTTCAGCTCATGTTGATACAGTAGTCGTTTCACTGTGGATATTGACACAATCTTACCAGCTTCCATCATCATCTTCACAAGGTCTTTTGCATTTGTCCTTGGGTTGATATGCACATGTCGGACCAAAGCACGTTTATCTCTGGGACACAGAACCCGTCTCCTTCCTGAGCGGTATGATGGCTGGACATTCCCATCTTGTTTGTACTTGCGCATAATTGTTTGTACATATGAACGAGGCACCTTCAGGTATCTTGAAATTGTATCCAAGGATGAGCCACAGTTCTCATCCTGATATCTTGGCTGATTTCTTGAGACTTTCCCTTTTTGCTACACAAAGAAGCAGTGTGCTTCAGGTGTGCATTAAAATACATCCACAGGTGTGTCTAATTAACTCAGATGTTGCCAAAAAACCTATCAGTAGCTTCCAAACACATTACATCATCGTATGGGCAGCCCAGAATTGTTTAAAGACATAGCAATTTCAGTGTATGTAAACTCTTGACTTTGCAATAAGTAATAAAAATGCCTTAAAACATTCTCTCTCTCAGTATTCTGGCATTTGGCAAATATTAACCCCTTCCCGACCTCCGCCGTACTAGTACTGCTCTGTGGGAACTGCATTTCTGCATGGAGCAGTACTAGTACAGAGGCACGATCACCGCGGCCTCACGCTGAGCGCCACAGTGATCGGGTGCGGATGTCAGCTGTATGTGACAGCTGACACCCCGCAGCAACGTCCACGATTAGTGCTAGCACCGATAGCGGGCATTTAACCCCTCTGATGCCGCTGTCAGTAGTGACAGCAGCATATAGGACAATCGTGCAGGGACAGGGGCTCCCTGCGCTCTCCCACTGGAACAACGTGATGCGATTGCGTTGTTCCTGTGGTCTCCATGGAGACCCCCAACTCCAAGATGGCTGCGGGGTCCTTCCGGGTCCTGTAGTGAGGTGGCTTGCGAGCGCCTGCTAAGAGCAGGCGCCGGCAAGCCTCCTACACTGCCTGTCAGATCGCTGATCTGACACTGTGCTATGCAAAGTGTCAGATCAGCGATCTGACTATATATAGTGATGTCCCAACCTGGTAAAATGTAATAAAGTAAAAAAATATGTAATGTATAAAAATATTTTTTTAAAATATCCCCAAATAAATAAATAAATATTTAAATAAATATTTTACCAACATATCCATTTATTTATGCAAATAACAATACAAAAAACAATAAAAGTACACATATTTGGTATCACCGCGTCCATAACGACCCGACCTATAAAACTGTCCCACTTGTTAACCCCTTTAGTGAACACCATTAAAAAAAAAAAAAAAAAAAAAACAAGGCAAAAAAAATGCTTTATCATCATACCGCCAAACAGAAAGTGGAATAACATGCGATCAAAAAGACGGATATAAATAAACATGGTACCACTGAAAACGTCATCTTGTTCCGTAATAAACAAGCCACCATACAGCTCCATCACCGGAAAAATAACAAAGTTATAGCTCTCAGAATAAAGTGATGCAAAAATAATAATTGTTTCTATAAAATAGTTTTTATTGTATAAAAGGGAAAAAACATAAAAAAAATATAAATGAGGTATCGCTGTAATCATTCTGACCTGAAGAATAAAACTGCTTTATCAATTTTATCACACGCGGAACGGTATAAAGGTCCCTACCCCAAAAGAAATTCATGAATTGCTGTTTTTTGTTCATTCTGCCTCACAAAAACCGGACTAAAAAGCGATCAAAATATGTCATGTGCCCGAAAATAGTACCAGTACAAATGTCAACTTGTCCCGCAAAAAACAAGACCTTGCATGACTCTGTGGGCCAAAATATAGAATAATTATAGCTCTCAAAATGTGGTGATGCAAAAACTATTTTTTACAATAAAAAGCATCTTTTAGTGTGTGACAGCTGCCAAACATAAAAACCCACTATAAATCGAATCGTAAATCAAACCCCCCTTTATAACCCCCTTAGTTAGAGAAAAATAATAAAATTAAAAAAAATGTATATATTTCAATTTTCCCATTAGGGTTAGGGTTAGGGCTAACGTTATGGTTAGGGTTGGGGATAAAAGTTAGGGTTAGGGTTGGGGCTAGAGTTGGGATTAGGGTTTGGATTACGTTTACGGTTGGGATTAGGTTTAGGGTTGAGATTAGGGTTGGGATTAGAGTTAGGGGTGTGTCAGGGTTAGGGATGTGGTTAGGGTTATGGTTAGGGTTGGGATTAAGTTTAGGGGTGTGTTGGGGTTAGGGGTGTGGTTAGGGTTATGGTTAGGGTTGGGACTAGGGTTAGGGGTGTGTTGGGGTTAGGGTTGGAGTTAGAATTGGGGGTTTCCACTGTTTAGGCACATCAGGGGGGTCTCCAAAAGCGACATGGCGTCCGATTTCAGTTCCAGCCAATTCTGCGTTGAAAAAGTAAAGCAGTGCTCCTTCCCTTCCAAGCTCTTCCATGCGCCCAAACAGTGTTTTACCCCCACATATGGGGTATCAATAAGTTCCTTGGGGGTCTAGTTTCCAATATGGGGTCACTTGTGTGGGTTTCTACTGTTTAGGTACATCAGGGGCTCTGCAAACGCAACATGATGCCCGCAGAACATTCCATCAAAGTCTGCATTCCAAAACGGCGCTCCTTCCCTTCCGAGCTCTGCCATGAACAACTTTTGCAGTCCAATTTCTCCTGTTACCCTTGTGAAAACAAAAATTTGGGGGCTAAAATATCATTTTTGTGGGGGAAAAAAAAGATTTTTTATTTTCACGGCTCTACATTATAAACTTCTGTGAAGCATTTGGGGGTTCAAAGTGCTCACCACACATCTAGATAAGTTCCTTAGGGGGTCTACTTTCCAAAATGGTGTAACTTGTGGGGGTTTTCCACTGTTTAGGCACATCAGGGGCTCTACAAACGCGACATGGCGTCCGATCTCAATTCCAGCCAATTTTGCATTGAAAAGTCAAACGGCTTTCCTTCCTTTCCGAGCTTTGCCGTGCACCCAAACAGTGGTTTACCCCCACATATGGGGTATCAGCATACTCAGTACAAATTGCACAACAACTTTTGGGGTGCAATTTCTCCTGTTAGCCTTGGTAAAATAAAACAAATTGGATCTGAAGTAATTTTTTTATGAAAAAAAGTTAAATGTTCATTTTTTTTAAACATTCCAAAAATTCCTGTGAAGCACCTGAAGGGTTAATAAACTTATTGAATGTGGTTTTGAGCACCTTGAGGGGTGCAGTTTTTAGAATGGTGTCACTTTTGGGTATTTTCTATCATATAGATGCCCTCAAAGTGACTTCAAATGTGATGTGGTCCTTAAAAAAATTGGTTTTGTAAAATTTGATGAAAAAATTAGAAATCACTGGTCAGCCTTTAACCTTTATAACTTCCTAACAAAAAAAAATTTTGGTTCCAAAATTGTGCTGATGTAAAGTAGATATGTGGGAAATGTTATTTATTAATAACTCTCTGATTTAAGGCCGTAAAAATTAAAAGTTGGAAAATTGTGAAACATTTTCAAAATTTTCGCTAAATTTCAATTTTTTCACAAATAAACACAAGTCATATAGAGGAAATTTTACTGCTATCATAAAGTACAATATGTCATGAGAAAACAGTCTCAAAATCAGCGGGATTCGTTGAAGCGTTCCAGAGTTATTACCTCATAAAGGGACAGTGGTCAGAATTGTAAAAATTGGCCGGGTCAGAAAGGTGAAAACAGGCTGGGTCTTGAAGGGGTTAATAATTATGGTAATCCTAATTTACCTAAAACAGGAAAGGATTGTTCTGATTTAATGTCAGATATTGAGACAACCATGCAGATGTGTCTTTTTATATAGTGCATGTAAACTTTTGGTTTCAACTTTATGAATGAGTGGTAGGAGGCTATGGTCTTCACATGGACCTCTCTGGTCAAATCAGGATTGATGAAGCCCGCCAACCACATACGTAGACTATCTGTCTGAATGAGTCCCTTCCCAAGGCTGATTTTTCAAAATTATTTTTTACCTTTTCGCTACACTTTCGGATGGTGGAGGTCACCTCACTTACTACCATATCCACACACTTCAGACTCGGCTCCTTCAGCTTCTGCACCTGCTTTTTCACAATGGCTTCAAAAGCGAGGTCAGGTGTGAAGAGTCCAGTCCTGTGCAATCAAAGGTGAACCCCAACAGGGAGGCAGGACATACATCAGGACATGGGGAAAGACGGGCGGAGAGGAAATAGGTGCAGCGAGGAAGACAGAGGGGAAGTGGGAGAGACACAGGAGGGCAAGAAAACACAGAGAAATACATGAGGCAAAATGAAAGGCGCTGCTTAGGAGTGGGAAGGTCGGCAGCCGGTGGTAATAAAAGGGGGAAAACTTGGGGGTTGGATTTAAAAGGCTTTTCCTCTGGTACACTGCAAATAATGTCACTGAGACAGTCACAATGGTGATATTCTCCTTCACCAAAATCTGGTGGTCACCTCTCCAATCAAATTAGTGTTATGGAGACCCCCAAGTGTTACCATACTCATTTCAATGGTAAGGTTATCACCATCACTGGGAGTCTCATCTGCTGAGCAAAGTGACTATGTGACGTATCATTGGGGCCTACCCAAACCTCTTCATCGGCCTAACCCTTCCGAGTCGTAGGGTCAAACACTGGGGCAGGGGGAATAAGGCAGACGTGGACCCCTTTTTTGTTGGTGCAGGACGTGACATGAGCAGTCAGCTGTCGATGTCTTGTGCATTCCTTATAAAAAAAAAGCCCAGCTGTACCTTGGATACTGTGTGTGGCCTCGTCCTTTGGGGAAAAATGGGCCAAACAGTCCTGAAGGTGAATATAAATTGAGCTGGAATCTCTCCTCTACACATGGATGCTCTGTTTGCCCGAGCATGTGTGTTTAATGGGGAAAGGGAAGCAAGCGGCAGCGAGACATCTCTGGCTTATCTCCAGTGAGAACCAAATGATTGTGCACTAAAATTCAATATGCCCGATCCTTCTTTCTCCTGTGAGGGAAGAGGCAGGAGACCCCCGTATACATAAGATAGTCAGCCAGGTTTGAGTTCACTGACTTTAACGTGATCAGGCTCCTTTATCGGAGTAATAACAGAACATCAGAGGAAGACAAGGAGTGTAGAAGATAGAAAGAGATAGAGAAATAAATCGCTTACAAAGTAATGACGAGTGATGGAAGGAGGAAGGTAGGGATTATATCCTTGGATGACACTACTGGAAAAAGTAAGGAGCACGCTACCTCGACTACGCAAGGATTGTCCTACATGTGTCTTGCACCCGTGGAGCCTATTTTAGTGAATTCTTAGAGTTAAAAAGGGGGTGTCTGTAATTAGAAAAATGCATCTAGCATTATTATTTTTCTTGTTTTTTACAGAAACACTTACTCTTCTTCAGAGGTTGTGTCTGCAGGATAAATGCAATACCAGTCACTACCAAAGGAGAAGAATGGCACTATTTTGGGAGGACTATGAAACAACCATTTTTCATAATTATAGACAACCCCTTTAGACCAGTATATACTCTGACTATTCAGAATACCCCTCAACTCACACATATTCTCATACACTCACAATACCGGTGGCTTTACGGCCCTTTTTATATTACACGTAGTCCATGCACATGGTCAAAAATGTAGACTATAGCATGCTCAAGAAGAAGCGACGCAGCCATTCAGAAGGTCTGCGCTTTCTGATTGACTGTGTCCTCCGGTCATGCTGAGGTTGGGGTGTCACACGTGATGGGACCGGTGCAGAGTCCGGCGCCCGGTCCAGAAGGGTTACCTTCTTGGTGCACTGTCTAACAGTACTGATTAGCTCGGAAATGACCATGTCCACACATTTCAGGCACGGCTCTTTGATCTTCTTCACTTGCTTCTTCACGATGGTTTCAAAGGCCATGTCAGGTGTGAAGAGCCCAGTTCTAAACACCCGACGGAGTGAGGCAGGTAATAAGGAGAATATACAGGGTTACCTGCAAGTCGGCAATGTCATGAGCTCAGGGGGTTAACAATCTAGCTAATAAGGCAGTGCCACTGGTAGCCACAAGGCAGCTTGGCTATATGTAGGATCCAGGCGGAGGTAAAAGCCTAATTGGTGAATAATTTGGGGTTGAGGTGTGTATCATGATATTCTGCAGCAGTTGAAGTGTGCATTATGAGGCTCTGCAGCAGCTTAGGTGTGTATTATGAGGTTCTTCAGCAGCTGATGTATGTATTATGATGTGTGTATTATGTTCCGTGGCAGCTGAGTTGTATATTATGATGTTCTGTAGCAGCTGAGGTGTGTATTATAATGTTCTGCAGCAGCTGAGGTGTGTATTATTATGATGTTCTGCAGCAGCTGAGGAGTGTATTATGATGTTCTGCAGCAGCTGAGGTGTGTATTATGATGTTCTGCAGCGGCTGAGGTGTGTATTATGATGTTCTGCAGCAGCTGAGGTGTGTATTATGATGTTCTGCAGCGGAGGTGTGTATTATGATGTTCTACAGTGGCTGAGGTGTGTATTATGTTCTGCAGCGGCTGAGGTGTGTATTATGATTTTCTGCAGCAGCTGAGGTGTGTATCATTATGTTGTGTGGTAGCTGTGAGATATGATGTTCTGCAGCAGCTGAGGGTCCTCTGTGATGTTTGGCACAGGGGACGGCACTTAAAGCAAAAGCAGTCTGTGACAGACCTCTTCTGCAGCGGCGGAATAGCAGTGGTGCTGCTCATCTTAGTGTAATGGTCTGGTTCTGACATAGGGATGTGCCGATTATACAGATATTACTATTTATATGTGTGATATGTGATTGTGGGAACACTACGATCTGTACATCTGCCTTATTCTCCCAGTGGCTGCGCCTACGATTCTAGGAAGGGTGAGGCATCATAGTCTAGAGGATTATTCATAGGTATCATCAGTGGGGTGGGTAAGGATGAGATCCTACATGGGGAGGGGGCTACAGAGTACAAAGCGCAATAATGCTAATACACGTGCCACGCCACGCCATTCCCCATGCTGTACGTGCCTTATGCCGTGGATGTTCTTGATAGCGTAGCTGATCTCTCGTCTCAGATCCTTCTCATCAAACTCCATCTGCACCAAGAGAAGGGATTTTAGCGGATCAGGAAATCCCGGTACCAATATCCTGCAGACGACAATTCACCATCCACAGGCCAGACAGTAATTCATACCTTCACCAGCTCAAAAGGAAAGCGTTCATGGAAGATTCGATTGATCCTCGCACCACCGGAGAGCTCATAAGTATCAATTTGGTCCCCAGAGCCTTCAATACGTTTCTCAAAGTCGACAGCAAACTGCTGCACCATCCTAAAAAGATGAAAAAGTTGGTGATGGAAATAGGCTAAACTTCTGGTTTAAGACTATTTAGAGATGATCGACAGACTGAATGGCCTCCACTTTCTATAGAGTCCAATATGTAACCTAAGATGGATCGATCACGCCAAAAACTAAAAATTTAGGCTCTCAGTGTGCATGTGACACCGGAGTCCTTGTATCCTGCCAGGATCTCGTTGCCTGACGCAAACTCAGCTCCTCTACACTATGTCCAGTATCCTGTACCCCTGCACCTGTGCCTGTATCCAGTGCCATGTACCTGTGAATGTTGATATGGAAAACTGTACTAGCAAAGATTCGGTCTTCAGAAGTCAATTGATTAAAAAAGAAATATATTTAGAATAAGAGTTACAATTAAAAAAGGGAGAGGCAAAGTTAAGAGAAAAAATATACCTATACAGAGAAATCTATGAATATGAAAGTGAGATCTCTGTATATGAACCTTTTTATCTCTTGTTTTTACTTCTCTCTATTTAATTGAAACTCTAGATTCTAAAAAAATTATGTTGTTTTTTTATTAAAATCACCTGGGAAGACCAGATCTGTGCTAGTAAGAGATTTCCATTTCAAGTGGTGGAGAATGCGGGCAAGTAATGTAAAATACTGGCAAATTCTAGAATATATTAGCTGTATTCATTATTTTCCTTATCACTTTAATAAACTTGGTTCTGCTATTCCCGGATAAATTGAGCTCTACTATGTTCCTGAATTGTGCTCTGAAAAGGAACCCATCAGGTCTGTTACTAACTGTCCTGTGCTACTATAACAGCATGTATGCAGATTTGGGTATTCTGATAAGGTGTTTGCACATTAATGTTCTTAACTTGTAAAACTGAACTATTACTCTCCAGCTTCTCAAATGTCTCGTCCTGCCACTGATCTTCTAATCACGCCCCTTTGGGACGATAGACAGCCTATATACAGTTATGCATACACTCTCATACTCACTATGATAGGACCACTGGCAATTGCGCACATGCATAAGATTTCCAACAGTCCTACCAAGGGGAGAGATTACAGGATAAGAGGCAGGACTATTCAGGGAGAAAAAAAAAGAATCCATACCACTATAGTTTCTAAGCCAATCCAAAGAAAGCTGATACAGTGAATTCTGTGTTTTGTTGCTCAAGTTCCATTCCTTTTTTGTATCAGAAAAACGTCAAGGTAGACTTGTCAAGTCTGGAATTTTATACACCACTCTAAGACCAGGTTGATATGAGCGTATAAAAGACAGCTGAAGAACCAAACTACTGTTTGTAAATTGCTCATGACCAACAATCTACGATGACTTCTTCCCAATAGGAAGAATATTGGTGGATCCAGATTAAATTAATGCAAGGTAGAAATCTATTGTAATAAGTTATGCCATGTACGAGAGAAAAGGGAAATGTCTCATCCGAAGAAACTTCAGGAGACATTAATGAAGAACAGAACTCACTGGAGAAGAGCCTTGGTTTTACGAGCCGGGTCATCTGGACGGAAATTCTTGTACTCTTCCACTTCCTTCTCAATGGACAAGAGTTGACTCTGCAGCTTATTTCGCAGCCCTGGTAGAGTGTCCCGAATGTGGTTGGTCAGTTGCTATTGGACCAAAAAAAAGTTGATTAGTTGTCCCTTGGTCAAATGATTATATCCAAACCAGAAGAGCAGATTGCATCCAAGACAAGCAAGAGAAAGTTAAACACATAAACAACTACAGGACAAATGATCAATAACCAATTCTAGTTTGATATATTCACCGTCCACCTCAGGAGGTCATCGACGTATCCAAGCATAGTTACCTGATTGAGAGTTCTTTGTAAGTGCGGGGTCCCCATGCGCTCAGCAAGATGTCGGTAAGATGGGTGTGAAAGAAAGAACTTCCTTTCAGCCGCTAAAGCAGCTTGGATATCCTTCTTGCCATCTATGTCTTTCTGGCTTCTGTTCACCACGCCAATGTAACCTGTCATAGACAACAGCAATGACTTGGGGGAATAGATCAGTGACGACGCCTATGGCTTAAAGGCAATGTGAAATCAGAAAATGATCTATTAATCAAATTTTTATGTTGACTGAAATTTAAAAAAAAAAGTTTTATTATTTGATTTTTTCTTATATATATTATTGACAGAATCTCTGTTCACAACACCTTTGAATTAGCCTTTGCTCTTAAAATATCTCTCTTTCCAAATATGAGGTCAGACGGTCTTCATGGAACCTTTTATTTTACCATGTTCTTGATAAAACTTGATTGTTAGCCAGTACGATCATTCTTTTGTTCAATACATATTCCAAACTTTCTATATGAGGAACGTTTTAGGGTATGTGTCCACGTTCAGGATTGCATCAGGATTTGGTCAGGATTTTTCATCAGTATTTGTAAGCCAAAACCAGGAGTGGGTGATAAATGCAAAAGTGGAGCATATGTTTCTATTATACTTTTCCTCTAATTGTTCCACTCCTGGTTTTGGCTTACAAATACTGATGAAAAATCCTGACCAAATCCTGATGCAATCCGGAACGTGGACACATACCATTATACTGTTTTTCAGATTAATCTTTTCCCTGTTTTTCCTTTTCTTTTACAGTTTATTTTTAATCCTCCCTTCTTTTCCTATTTTTTTTCCTTTCCCTTTTCCCTCCTCCTTTCCCATTTCCTTTCTCTCCTTTTTCTCTCTCTCCCCTTTTTCCTCCCTCTCTAAGGCTGTGATCACACTGGGTGTTTTTTAATGCAAATTTTCAGCTGTGTTTTTACAGTACCAGCTATGTCTATGAGATTATAGAAATCTCATGCACACAGCTTGCTTTTTAAGACATCAGTATTTTGTACTTTGCATGTTTTTTTTTTTGCATAATAGAGCATGTCACTTCTTTCATGTTTTTTTCAGCGTTTTTTCAGCATTTTTCACCCATTGACATGAATGGGTGGTGATAAGATGCTGAAAATCCACAACAAAAACGAAGGTATCATGTTTTGCTGCATTTTTTTGTGCCAAAACCTGATTCGGTAGAATAGGACTTTTTTTTTTTCTTGCACTAAACTTTATCAGCATGCACAAGAGAAAAATCTAGCATGCCAAAAACACAGCAAAAATGCAGCAAAAAATGCATGGAAAATCAACCAAAATTGTGAATGTTATATCCTTTGTTATCTACTGTATATAGAGGTGTTTTCAGTCATTGTACAGGAGGAAGAGGAGGTGAGCTGTGATATCACCTATTGTGAATGGAAGATCCTGTGTTATCTACTGTTTATAGAGGTGTTATCAGACATTGTACAGGAGGAGGTGAGTTGTGACATCACCTATTGTGAATGGTGGATCCTGTGTTATCTGCTATATATAGAGGTGTTATCAGTCATTGTACAGGAGGAAGAGGAGGTGAGCTGTGACATCACCTATTGTGAATGGTGGATCCTGTGTTATCTGCTGTATATAGAGGTGTTATCAGTCATGGTACAGGAGGAAGAGGAGGTGAGCTGTGACATCACCTATTGTGAATGGTGGATCCTGTGTTATCTATTCTATATGGAGGTGTTATCAGTCATTGTACAGGAGGAGGTGAGCTGTGACATCACCTATTGTGTATGGTGGACCCTGTGTTATCTACTGTATATAGAGGAGTTATCTGTCAATGTAAAGGAGGAGGAGGTGAGCTGTGACATCACCTATTGTGAATGGTGGAACCTGTGTTATCTACTGTATATATAGGTGTTATCAGTCATTGTACAGGAGGAAGAGGAGGTGAGCTGTGATATCACCTATTGTGAATGATGGATCCTGTGTTATCTACTGTATATAGAGGTGTTATCAGTCATTGTACAGGAGGAAGAGGAGGTGCGCTGTGACATCACCTATTGTGAATGGTGGATCCTGTGTTATCTACTGTATATAGAGGTGTTATCAGTCATTGTACAGGAAAAGGAGGTGAGCTGTGACATTATCTATTTTGAATGGTGGATCCTGTGTTATCTACTGTATATAGAGGTATTATAAATCATTGTACAGGTGGAGGAGGTGAGCTGTAACATCACCTATTGTGAAGAGATGTTAACAGTCATTGTACAGGAAGAGGAGGTGAGCTGTGACATCACCTATTGTGAATGGTATATCCTTTGTTAACTACTGTATATAGAGGTGTTTTCAGTCATTGTACATGAGGAGGAGGTGAGCTGTGACATCACCTATTGTGAATGGTGGATCCTTTGTTATCTACTGTATATAGAGGTGTTCTCAGTTGTACAGGAAGAGGAGGTGAGCTGTGACATGACCTATTGTGAATGGTGGATCCTGTGTTACCTACTGTATATAGAGATGTTATCAGTCATTGTACAGGAAGAGGAGGTGAGCTGTGACATCACCTATTGTGAATGGTATATCCTTTGTTATCTACTGTATATAGAGGTGGTGTTTTCAGTCATTGTACAGGAGGAGGAGGTGAGCTGTGACATCACCTATTGTGAATGGTGGATCCTGTGTTATCTATTGCACATAGAGGTGTAATCAGTCATTGTATAGAAGAGGAGGTGAGCTGTGACATCACCTATTGTAAATAGTGGATCCTTTGCTATCTGCTGTATATAGAGGTGTTATCAGTCATTGTACAGGAGGAGGAGGTGAGCTGTGACATCACCTATTGTGAATGGTGGATCCTGTGTTATCTATTGCACATAGAGGTGTAATCAGTCATTGTATAGAAGAGGAGGTGAGCTGTGACATCACCTATTGTAAATAGTGGATCCTTTGCTATCTGCTGTATATAGAGGTGTTATCAGTCATTGTACAGGAGGAGGAGGTGAGCTGTGACATCACCTATTGTGAATGGTGGATCCTTTGTTATCTACTGTATATAGAGGTGTTTTTAGTCATTGTACAGGAGGAGGAGGTGAGCTGTGACATCACCTATTGTGAATGGTGGATCCTGTGTTATCTACTGTAAATAGAGGTGTTATCTGCCATTGTATAGAAGAGGAGGTGAGCTGTGACATCACCTATTGTGAATGGTGGATCCTTTGCTATCTGCTGTATATAGAGGTGTTATCAGTCATTGTACAGGAGGAGGAGGTGAGCTGTGACATCACCTATTGTGAATGGTGGATCCTTTGTTATCTACTGTATATAGAGGTGTTATCAGTAATTGTACAGGAAGAGGAGGTGAGCTGTGACATCACCTATTGTGAATGGTATATCCTTTGTTAACTACTGTATATAGAGGTGTTTTCAGTCATTGTACATGAGGAGGAGGTGAGCTGTGACAACACCTATTGTGAATGGTGGATCCTTTGTTATCTACTGTATATAGAGGTGTTATCAGTAATTGTACAGGAAGAGGAGGTGAGCTGTGATATCACCTATTGTGAATGGTGAATCCTGTGTTATCTACTGTATATAGAGGTGTTATCAGTAATTGTACAGGAAGAGGAGGTGAGCTGTGATATCACCTATTGTGAATGGTGAATCCTGTGTTATCTACTGTATATAGAGGTGTTATCTATCATTGTACAGGAGGAGAAGGTGTGCTGTGACATCTCCTAGTAAGATATGTACCTAGTAAGATAGTAGGAAAAGCAGTAGGAGACCTGTCAAAATAGTTACGACCCATTAGGTAACATTAAGTTGCATGACTGTTTTTTTGTATGTATTTTTACCCTAACCCAATAAAAGATGGCTGCTCACCTCTTCGCAGGGGCAATAATTTATTTTCCAAAACGTCTCTAGCATCAGTCCCTTCGTCCATCAGATCTAATTTGGTTATGACACCAATGGTGCGTTGTCCTGCAAAACAAATCAAAAAAGTCTAATAAACCGCCTACCCCAATGGCCGAGCAGATTCAACATAAGACAGGATTGCCGGACTAACCTTGCGGATCCACTTCTTTGGCGATTTTCAAGGCATCAGAGTTTGCCAGATCGGAGTTAGCAGGAGATACAGCGAGAATCAGGCAGTTTTCCTTGGTGACAAACTGCATGAGCATATCGCGAATCTGGGCCTCGATATCCGCAGGTTGGTCACCAACTGGGACCTTGGTCATACCCGGGAGGTCAACCAGGGTCAGGTTAAGCACTAAAAAGGGAACATGAAAGACCAGGGTTATACATGAAGACTTTTCACAGCTCATACGAGAGGGACCTCATCTGTATGGATGTAGAGGGGTCCATACTACCTATATTGGTAGGGGGCTTCAACAGTGGACTCACCATTTGGAGAATATACCCGAAGGTTAATTGGCACAGGAGAGATGCCCTTGTTGCTCCCAGTGATTCTGTCCGTTTCAGCCTCAATTTCCAAACGGATCTCTTCAAAGTCTGTGAACTTTTTTCCCTTACAGTGCAGAAATTCTCCATGTTCTATAGTACAGACAAAACATGATATAAAAAAAGATGTCCAAACATAAAAAAGATGTATGACACTTACCCTCAAAACCTTAAAGGGGGTTGGGGCCAATTTTCTTTTTTTTTTACATAAATGCATGTACGGTAGTTTGGGATAAAAATTAATTTTGCAATTTGGTGTTATTATTTTTTTTTACACCATTTGTCTTCTCTAGCCTCTGAGTTGCACCAACTATTTCCAAGCCACCACTAATAAGAGGAGCTTACTGAAGATGGACTTGTGCTCAAATTTAATGGCTGTTGCATAAATCTGTGAGCTCCCTCTAGTGGTGGATGACTTATCTTCACCGTAAAAGTGATGGAAGTATTGCTAGCCCCCTGACGAAGGAGCTAGTCTCCGAAACGCGCGTTGGGCAGACGTACAGACCGAGGAGCCATATTGGTGCCAGTGTCAGCCAAGAGGTAATATGTACAGCTTTAGTAATAACCCTCTGTTTGGTACATGTGAGGGTTGCTTGTGACTCTCACTGGAGGTGTCTTTGGGGGATTGTTTTGCTAGATATATGCTATGGCCATTATGGACATATAATTAGGCTGGTGGTACCATTGGTTGAGTTTAAGGGTAATACCCCTTCCTAGTAGCTGAAATTTCAGCACGTGACATTATAACATACAGACAGTGTCTTTTCCACCAAGCTTATAATAGCTGTTTCATGACAAATAATATAATCCCCAATGACAGGCGTCTTTTGATTGTACTAACAATTTACAAAGAGATCCAAAAGCAATTTTTCCTGGTCTGCATGTCATTTTCTTGCACTATGGCACTTTTTGCCTGTTACCTGCACATGCTTCCCATTATTCCCACCTGTTTTGTACTATTATATCTTTGTTGTTGTTTTTTATGAAATAATAAATATTTTGTATATTACTTTGAGACTTTTGTTGGTCGTATTTGTGGTTTCCACACCCCTCTATTAGTCTTATATGGCGACTAGTTTATGTTAAGTCTATGATGGACAGCAATTGAAGTAGACAATATAGTTTAGATTGATGGTGAATGAAATAATGCTGTTCTATACCATTATTTTTCTATATAGGCATCAAGGTCCAAAGCTGTAGACCCCAATATTTGGAGCACCATGTGTTCTTTGGGGCTAGATATGAAGGAAGTGATTCTTCCCGGGCACAGGAAACTACATTATATAGTAACACATGTCACAGGTCGCTGACAATGACTAGGAAACATCCCTTATCTGAAATGTATTAAAATAATATATCCTTTACATTGATTTCCTGGTCATACTAGTAAAGGAGGCAGAGGGAGATAAGACAGAAACATCCAGACAGGGTATCACGTGTTATCCAACAAAAGGTCCTCAAATTGTCAATCAGCAACATCGCCGTATTAATAGATACAAACATAAAATTATGGGGTTTGAGCGAAAAGATTTATAGAACCCTGGTCCAGCGGCCACATCAACATTATTGGCACCGGACCAGAAGCTGCAGGTACCCATACCAACTGGGCCATTGTTGGACAGGTGATAGGTCCTCTCTGACCTAACAGGTGACATTTCTCTGTAAAAGGCTAATTTGTGTGATAAGGGATGACTTGCCTATTGTTGTGTTCCAATCACTAGAACTGCTAGGGATCCCTAGACTAGGGGACAGGAACCCCGAGGTTGGGGCTCTGCAGCCCCATGTTGACTGGAGCAGAGGTGCTCATGGTGTCTGAATAGGACAAATACTATAGATGTTGAGCATGCACAGCTTGGGCTTCACGGGGTTCCAGAGCTCCGTTCTTGGTGTAACACCCCAGGTTCCTGGTTGTTACAGTGGCATTGCTTTCCTCACGGAGAGAATGATGTCACGCTTGGAAATTGGAAGCGATGAAGGATTCCTATTATCAAGTAATCACAAACATGCAACATGTTCACACTCCAGGCCAGAAGGGGGACCTCTGATCCAGCTTGTATATATATATTCTGGTCTGGAGGGAAAGTCAGTTAGTCAGTCTGTCAGACAGACAAAGGAGAGAGCAAGTGAGGGGCCGTGTAGCCACGTGAAGTGCTGCAGCTCCTGGAAGGAGAGAAAGGAAAGCAGAACTGATTGTAGAGAGCGTGAAGGAGGAAAGAAGAGAGTGAAGGAGAGAAAGGAAAGCAGAACTGATTGTAGAGAGAGTGAAGGAGGAAAGAAGTAAAGGCGATGTTAAGAGTTGGAGAGAGAAGCTGCGACTGAGCTTCCTCCACGCTGAGAACAGATACCGGTAGCCGGAAGACCGAGGTTGTGCAGTATTCTACATCTCACAGCAGACACCGGCAGGACAGCTAATTGCAAGTCACCTGTCCGTCATACACCTGAAGACACAGTAACGCATAGAGCCCGGGTCGTGATAGAGATCCTGTAAAAAGGCTCGCGTTACCTGTCATACAGGTATTGTCCTACCTAAAGGGGGACAGAGAGAACACATGAGGACTTTGTGTGAGGCCTAAGGCAGCAAGGGACTACACCACAGCCCTACAAGGAAGGCTTCTGACTCCACCTGGTTAGGGGGATTCCTAATTCGCTTCCAAACTGGCTGGACGATCAATACCTGTGATTTGGTACCCTGGACTGTGGCTGCCTGAACCTTCAGTGAAAGGTAAAGAGACTGCAACCCTGTGTCCTCCGTTTCTTTCTATACCATCTATCATCTGTCCCCACTACACCGGGAGCCCTGGGGACCCCACTTCACCTGTTGGAAGCCATACCATCTTAGCTGCCATAACATCACCCCAGTGGACCCCTTTAAGCAGCGTCGGTCACCTCTGACTGAGAACCACAGGTGGCGTCACAAACACAAACTTTATTCATAACTCCTTTAAAGTCTTTTCCCTTAACATGGGCACCCAGGGCCATGGACCGGGTCTCTGCCACCGTGACACATCCCTTTAAGTACCGGACCTGGTACCGAGTACCCCTAGGCCCTGGTGGGTGTTACATTGGCATCAATGGATCTCCCAGAGGTTGGACCCCCAGCAAGTTTTATCCCATTCTTTGGATATCCTGTGATTTTGGGGATAACCCTTTAATATACATGCTCCAGTTTTTAAAAGGAGCCACACATGCATATGAGGAACCAGCCACGCGAATGAAAAAGAACTAGGGTGCAGATGGGACAAACGTGAGAAGGAGATGATGAGAACTAGCAGCATAGTTCATGGAGGACCACAGCTACTGGGTCAATCTTACCGAAGGACCAATCATTTCTGCTTTTATTTTTCTCACCTGTAGGGCTGTTTACCAGCTGCAGAACAAGTGGTCTACGGGTGACAATTCCAGATCCACGGGGCAGAAAATCCCTGAAATAGAAAATGATTTGTAATCCGGGTAATAATTTTTTTATTATCCCTCCCCCATATTTTACATTGCAGCACTGCTTGTTCAAATAATGCATACCCCTTTAAAATAGGGTAGTGATCACATAAAGGCACACATCTTTACCATCTGCACCTTACTCTATAACACAGGAATTCATCGTATTGTACCGGAGCCCTGACTACTCACACAGCCCACTCAATAATTTATTGCTTTCAGCTCACCAACCGGGAATGTGAATGATGTGTGTTGCAGACAGAAAAAAAACCGCAATAGATGCTATGTGCACGCTTGTAGTCATTTTTATTGCTTCACTGTATGTAAATAAATTGAAAATTTGCAATGATGTTCAATAGAAATAGTCTACCGTAATGTGTATACAGCTCCTATGCAGAATTATGTCATCTCTATATGCCAAGAAGTAAGGGTCAGGTGGAGAAAATCTAGTCAAACTGCTTTGAATTCTCTGCTGCATCTGTAAGGACAGTGATCATCTTCCTTTTTGGAGTATAACAACATGGATGACACAGTCAGGTCATGGTAATCCATGTTGGAGGATCTGTTGCGTAGAAACAGCCCAAAAAGACTCCTTAAAGGGGACCTTTTACTTGGCATAAATATGGATTTTTGTATACTTAGTGTAAATGCCGCTGTTCTACTGAATCCGGCATTATTTTTATTTTTTTCCTGCACCTCTCTGATATTGAGATATGGCCTATTCTTCCTTGTATATAAATCTAGTCTTGGAAAACAACTGGGTGTGGTCCTCAAGGCTTCCCTGTGGGAGTCCTCACCAGGACCACACCCACTTACATTAAAAAGACTAAATTCATATATAGGGAAGTGGTGGCCATATCTCTGCAATGGAGAGGAGCAGGAACAAAAGAAAAACTATGCCGGATTCAGGAGAACAGGGGTAATTATACCATGTTTCCTTCTGTGGCGAAACTCAGTAGTATGTGTACAATTTCCCTGCAGCTCCCCCACAGGGGAAATGAGGAATTGCGCCATACAGTATATTCAATAGATTATATGACACGCAGACTATTTTAGCTGCTATATGATGAGAAGCAGGTATAAAAGAATATCTTGTTAAAGTGCTGTTCCCTTTAACCTGTGACCTCACAAAGATGAGCAAGGATGGTGACTGTATAATCCCAGGCTTTCTGGTAAAGTAATCTTGCTGTGCGCAGCATCAATCTGCACCTAAGGTAAAGCCGGATTAGAGCACAGAAAAAGGCAGTGCAAGACTGTGGAAGGAGACTGTCAGTAACAGGCTGGAAAAGAGGGGTCTCCATATTTTTCGTTGCCTAGATGGGTCTGAATATTTTATAGTGCCTCGTATATGGGATATATATATATATATATGTATATATATATATATATATACTAGATGGTGGCCCGATTCTAACACATCGGGTATTCTAGAATATGCATGTCCACCTAGTATATTGCACAGCCCACGTAGTACACTGCACAGCCCACGTAGTATATTGCCCAGCCACGTAGTATATTGCCCAGTCACGTAGTATATTGCCCAGTTACGTAGTATATTGCCCAGTTATGTAGTATATTGCCCAGTGACGTAGTATATTGCCCAGTTACGTAGTATATTGCCCAGTTATGTAGTATATTGCCCAGTGACGTAGTATATTGCCCAGCCACGTAGTATACAGCACAGAGCCACGTAGTATATTGCCCAGTTACGTAGTATATTGCCCAGTGACGTAGTATACAGCACAGAACCACGTAGTATATTGTACAGCGACATACTATACAGCACAGAGCCACATAGTATATTGCCCAGCCACGTAGTATATTGGCCAGTCACGTAGCATATTGCCCAGCTACGTAGTATATTGCCCTGCCACGTATGTCACAGGTTAAAAAATAAAAAATAAACATATACTCACCTTCCGAGGGCCCCTTGTAGTTCTGTCGCCTGTGTGCGGTGCAGGCAGCAGCTTCCGGTCCCAGGGTGTGATGACGTCGCGGTCACATGACCGTGATGTCATGGCAGGTCCTTCTCGCGCAGGCGTGCAGGACCTGTGATGACGTGGCGGTCACATGACCGTGACGTCATGGCAGGTCCTTGTCGCACACCATCCTTAGCACCGGAACCTGCCGCTTGTGCAGCGCCCCAGAGTCCTGGTCGTTGCAGTACTGTGGCTCCGCCACTATGGGGAGCTACGGTGCGTCCGATGGCACTGAAGGAGTTCATCTGATCAGGTATCACAGACACCAATACATTTCACAGCTGGGCCTCCGGGGGGAGCTAAGGGTGCTATTCATTAGGCCACTCCCCACCATAGTGGGTAAACTGGGGGTCAGGCAGGAAGTTAGATCAGAAAGCTGACTGGGTTGGAACCAGGCAACACCTTGTGGCAGAGGGTGTTGTGGGGGAAGATACAGTAGGGTCTCTGTCAGGGGTGGGATCCTGACAGAGGCTTGGCAACGAGAAAGAACGAAAAGGGACCGCGCCTGCTCCGGGTAGCGGCGGTGCCCAAGAAAGGACTAGAAGCGAGATAGATTGTGCTGAGTGAGAAACGAGATCAAGCGATAGGAGAATACCAGTAGGGGTCGTGCTGTAAGACCGGAGCAACATCCTACTGAGGCGCATTACCGGTGGCCGGAACGCCGAGGGAGTGGAATAGCATACAGCTTCAAGCCATACTCCAAACAGCGGCAGGGCAGTCAGTCTCAGGCGGGCTGTCTAACACATATCACCTATGAAGTCTTGGGAGGCAATTGCGGGAGAGGGGCGTCTCTAGGGTCCCGGAAGAACTCCAGGCCTATCCGACAAACGGGTGCCGTTCCAACTGTAACATCAGGAAGGGACGGAAGATTAGAAGAACATCACTTAATCGAGTTGTGAGGGAACTTAAGAAACAGACACAACGGTTGTGGGGTACTTTCCGTAAGCATAGCAGGGAAGGACTACAACACATAGCGCTAAGAAGGAAGGCACCGATTTCCACCTGTGAAGTGAACTCTGAAGGTGCCATTGGACCGGCCGGACTTGCGCAGCCTGGTCAACCATATTCTGGACTGAGGACTCAGAGATCTCCAGTAAAGAGGTAAAGAGACTGCAACCTGGTGTCCTCGTTATTTACCGCGACCTGCACCCCACAACTGCACCGTTACAACACCACTATTTGCACCGGACGTCCCCCACTGACAGACAGGGCCACGGACCGGGTCTAGCCACCGTGACAACCCCAAGACTGAAACTCAGAGGCCCGGCTCCGGGTACCCCTCGGCCCTGTGGCGGTGTGGGGGCGCTCCAACTTGGCGTCACGAACAGGATCTACTTAAGCCTGAAGAATCAGGTCATGTGTGCCTAGAGACTGTGATTTGTTGTGCTTGAACTGTACTTTATTGAGAGACTGTGTACTGCCATTGACCAAGAGAAGTTCCCGCCAAAAGCCGCCGCCATTGCTACGCCAGCGAAGAAGGAGGGCGTGCCATGGGAGGAGACTATCAGAGTGGCGCGAGAAATGGCTACCGCCCCCTGTGTTTCTGGCTGCAAAGCGATGACCTGCCTCGGAGTACAAGACCACCCCCTGATTTGCAACGGCGGGAAGCAGGAGATGGAGAAGCCCGGCCCAGGAGAAATGGCGGAGTCAGGTGCATGCACTGCCACCGACTATCAGGCAGCGATGACGAGCAGCAAGTACCTGAACGAGGAAGAAGCGATTCCGGCTTGCCCTCCTTCACCAGAGGCGGACCTATGTCCACTGCAGCGGAAAGATCCGAATTCTTTGGAACCGGCCGCGGAGCTGAGCTTACCCATCCCGTCCTCGGAGCCAGCGGAGGAGGAACCATGGTGGGCGGAGCCGCACCCGGGGACCCCATTGGAGGAGCCGCGGTCCGGGCTGCGGCCGACTCCAGCGTTCTCGTCAATGGACCGGATCGACATCGGTGGAACCACATCAGGCGCAGGTATGGGAGACGCCCCTGCTCCCCTGCTCGATCCCGCTCCCGCGACCGGTCCTCACCCCAGTAAAAGCCGCCTACTATCGGCAGAGCTAGTGGTGTTACCCCCCGATGCAATGGGGAAGCTGGTGCCACCGCTGCCGACTAGGATGGGGGAACCCGTAGACGTAGGCCCAGATGGGGTGACCCTCCAGTGGGACACCCCCTGGGTTGGGCCAGATGGGGTTCGGGAAGAAGGATTCACCCTTGCTGTGCTTACCTGGGAGCAATACAAACAATGCCTGATCCTACATTGGAAAAGGCAGAAAGGGGCAGAGCTGACTGCCCCACCGAGGGTACGACAACCACCGCCTGCATGTGATGACCGGGACATGGTGAGGCGGGGCACTGTATTGGCCTTCCACCCGAAGAGAGGATGGGGCTCCATACAGGAACCGGGACTGCCAACCGACGTCTTCGTTGCCAGTTGCAACGTGAGGGCCCCCTGCTGTGGCCGAAGGGGTGATCCGCTACAAAGGGGAGATCCGGTGACTTACACCCGTCATCGGAATGCATACGGGTGGTATGCCCGGGACGTGCGCCGTTGTGAGCTTGGGGGAGCGTCGTCTGGTACTTCCACCATGATGGAACCAGACGTAACGGATCTTACCAACATTGCCGCCGTACGTCTCATTGCAGCAACTGAGCTGGCAGCTAGGATCCGTCTTCAGGTTCAGACATCAAGCGGTCTGACTACACCGGGAAGACCCACCAGTGACACTGGCGCGACATTAGCCGGGAGCCAGGGGCCAAGGCCACCTGAATAAGAATAAACCTCGGAAACCTGAAAATGTATATAGTTACTGTTTTCCTGTTGTTGACTGTTGCTAAAAACGTCCTGGGTTATTCTTAAAGGGATCCCTCTGCTGATCCGGGATCCCTATTGTCTGTTTGTTTTTCCAAAAGTTTGCACAAAGTTTAAAGAACTGCAGTAATCATGGACCGTGCATGATACAAACTTTTTCCTTGTAAATAGTTTGCACCTTATTAAAGGCGCTTCCTACTGGTTTTACTCAAAGAGACTCTTTGCGAAGATACCGTACCGGAGCCTTTGCTGAGTATGGACTGGTAGCTAGAAAAGACGCGCTACCTCACAGAGACCTGGCCCCTCTTAAAGGGGATGTTCATTTGTTGATAATGCTTTAAGGCCAATAGCTATAATGCTGATAAAGAAAAGTGATGATAACATTCACATGTAAAAGTTATGTGTATGCAATTAGTTAAATGTAAAGAGATGCTGATGATGTTTTCGGAAAGAAGAAAGTGAAAGGTAATAGAAGGATGCAGTGGACCCGTAGAGGTAGATGTGGTGTCCAGCATGCATAGTAGGGAGCAAGTTTAACGTTATGAAAAGAAGATAGTTAATAATGTTGGTAAGAAAAAGAAAGGGGGGAATAGAAGGTAGACCCTGCGTTCCCCATTGAAAGTTAATAATGTGTTACTAAGGACAGAAAGTGAACCCGTAGGGGTTAGTGAATGAGTCCTTCTAGGAGCCAAGTAGAGCCGGCTCAGTGTTCTCAAACTGAAAGAAAAAGTTATGTTCTATACTGTGTATAGTAGTTGAAAAGGCAGTAGGCCCTGGCTGAACGGGGCGGTCCTGTAACAGAAAGGAGAGGCAGTAGGTCTGGTGCCGATAGGACAGGCGGTCCTGCAGATCCAAAGTAGGAGAATGAAAAAGTTAAAGTGCCTTATAATGTGATTATAGGAAGGTCTTTAGTGGATTTAGAGTGTGAGTCCTTAAAGGCAATGTTAAATTATTGTTCAACAATTTTGCACTTAGTAGAATACCCGGTTGGGTAACAGGAGTTATTTATAGCCTGTAATTTATAATGTTAACCATGTTTGTAACGTTTAAGTGTCCTCACCTCCCATAAAGGGAAGCCTGTTCAAGTATACTTATTGTTTTGCACTCAACAAAATTGTATGTCTTTTTGCTAACTTGTATTGTTGTTTTCTTCCCAGTCCCGGAGTACTGTGTTTAACCAGGGGGGAGTGCAGCGCCCCAGAGTCCTGGTCGTTGCAGTACTGTGGCTCCGCCACTATGGGGAGCTACGGTGCGTCCGATGGCACTGAAGGAGTTCATCTGATCAGGTATCACAGACACCAATACATTTCACAGCTGGGCCTCCGGGGGGAGCTAAGGGTGCTATTCATTAGGCCACTCCCCACCATAGTGGGTAAACTGGGGGTCAGGCAGGAAGTTAGATCAGAAAGCTGACTGGGTTGGAACCAGGCAACACCTTGTGGCAGAGGGTGTTGTGGGGGAAGATACAGTAGGGTCTCTGTCAGGGGTGGGATCCTGACAGAGGCTTGGCAACGAGAAAGAACGAAAAGGGACCGCGCCTGCTCCGGGTAGCGGCGGTGCCCAAGAAAGGACTAGAAGCGAGATAGATTGTGCTGAGTGAGAAACGAGATCAAGCGATAGGAGAATACCAGTAGGGGTCGTGCTGTAAGACCGGAGCAACATCCTACTGAGGCGCATTACCGGTGGCCGGAACGCCGAGGGAGTGGAATAGCATACAGCTTCAAGCCATACTCCAAACAGCGGCAGGGCAGTCAGTCTCAGGCGGGCTGTCTAACACATATCACCTATGAAGTCTTGGGAGGCAATTGCGGGAGAGGGGCGTCTCTAGGGTCCCGGAAGAACTCCAGGCCTATCCGACAAATGGGTGCCGTTCCAACTGTAACATCAGGAAGGGACGGAAGATTAGAAGAACATCACTTAATCGAGTTGTGAGGGAACTTAAGAAACAGACACAACGGTTGTGGGGTACTTTCCGTAAGCATAGCAGGGAAGGACTACAACACATAGCGCTAAGAAGGAAGGCACCGATTTCCACCTGTGAAGTGAACTCTGAAGGTGCCATTGGACCGGCCGGACTTGCGCAGCCTGGTCAACCATATTCTGGACTGAGGACTCAGAGATCTCCAGTAAAGAGGTAAAGAGACTGCAACCTGGTGTCCTCGTTATTTACCGCGACCTGCACCCCACAACTGCACCGTTACAACACCACTATTTGCACCGGACGTCCCCCACTGACAGACAGGGCCACAGACCGGGTCTAGCCACCGTGACAACCCCAAGACTGAAACTCAGAGGCCCGGCTCCGGGTACCCCTCGGCCCTGTGGCGGTGTGGGGGCGCTCCACTTGCATGGAGCGGTCACTGGAGCATCGCGAGGAGCGGGAAAGGCAGCGTAGGTGAGTATATAATGATTTTTTATTAATTTAATTATTTTTAACATTAGATCTTTTTACTATTGATGCTGCATACGCAGCATCAATAGTAAAAACTTGGTGACACAGAGTTAATAGCGGCGGTAACGGAGTGAGTTACCCGCGGCATAACGCGGTCCGTTACCGCTGGCATTAACCCTGTGTGAGCGGTGACTGCGGGGACTGTGGAGCGGGCGCCGGGCACTGACTGCAGGGGAGTAGGGAGGGACTAATCGTACTGTGCCCGTCGCTGATTGGTCGCGGCAGCCATGACAGGCAGCTGGCGAGACCAATCAGCGACTTGGATTCCATAAGAGACAGAGGCCGCAACCAATGAATATCCGTGACAGAAAGAAAGACAGACAGAAGGACAGACGGAAAGACGGAAGTGACCCTTAGACAATTATATAGTAGATATTGCGCCAGTGATGTAAAAACCATGGAAGCAAGGAACACCGCTGCTTTGGAGCCCATGGCAGATGGGGACTTTTTGTTTGTCTTATTGGTTATCTTCAGCAGCCACTAGGGAGATCTCACTGCATACAGATGTATAAACTCATTTCCAGCTAGCTCCCCCCAGTGGTGACCGTATGCAACCAGAATTGTATCATTTATCAAGGTTTTAGCATATAGATTATGAGCCCTGCCTAAATCATTACACATTTTGGAGAACAATCTGAAGAAAAAAAACAAACCCAAAAACAAAATCCCCTCTCCCTCAAAAATAAAAATAAAGCTTTAGAATATATTATATGTTTATCAAAATACTTTATCACTGTGCCATAAAGGTAAAACTATTCTTGGCACCGAGCGGTTTAATGTAATAATTGCATAGTACATTGGGGCAATATATACAGTTGAAACCAGAAGTTTCCATACACTACACTGTGTGCAGAATTATTAGGCAAGTTGTATTTTAGAGGATTGTTTTTATTATTGATCAACAACTATGTTCTCAATCAACCTAAAAGACTCATAAATATCAAAGCTTAATATTTTTGGAAGTTGGAGTGTTTTTTTTTTGTTAGATTTGGCTCTCTTAGGAGGATATCTGTTTGTGCAGGTAACTATTGCTGTGCAGAATTATTGGGCAACTTAATAAAAACCAAATATATTCCCATCTCACTTGTTTATTTTCACCAGGTAAACCAATATAACTGCACAAAATTTAGCAATAAACATTTCTGACATGCAAAAACAAAACCCCCCAAAATTAGTGACCAATATAGCCACCTTTCTTTATGACACTCAGCAGCCTTCCATCCATGGATTCTGTCAGTTGCTTGATCTGTTTACGATCAACATCGCGTGCAGCAGCCACCACAGGCTCCCAGACACTGTTCCGAGAGGTGGACTGTTTTCCCTCCCTGTAGATCTCACATTTTATGAGGGGCCACAGGTTCTCTATGGGGTTCAGATCAGGTGAACAAGGGGGCCATGTCATTTTGTTTTCTTCTTTGAGACCTTTACTGGCCAGCCACGCTGTGGAGTAGTTGGAGGCATGTGATGGACAATGGTCCTGCATGAAAATCATGTTTTTCTTGAACGATTCTGACTTCTTCCTGTACCACTGCTTGAAGAAGTTGTCTTCCAGAAACTGGCAGTAGGTCTGGGAGTTGAGCTTCACTCCATCCTCAACCCGAAAAGGTCCCACAAGTTCATCTTTGATGATACCAGCCCATACCAGTACCCGACCTCCACCTTGCTGGCGTCTGAGTTGGAGTGGAGCTCTCAGCCCTTTACTGATCCAGCCTCTGGCCCATCCATCTGGCCCATCAAGAGTCACTCTCATTTCATCAGTCCATAAAACCTTTGAAAAGTCAGTCTTAAGATATTTCATGGCCCAGTCTTGAAGTTTTATCTTATGCTTCTTGTTCAAAGGTGGTCGTTTTTCAGCCTTCCTTACCTTGGCCATGTCCCTGAGTATCGCACACCTTGTGCTTTTTGTTACTCCAGTAATGTTGCAGCTCTGAAATATGGCAAAACTGGTGTTAAATGGCATCTTGGCAGCTTCACGCTTGATTTTCCTCAATTCATGGGCAGTTATTTTACGCTTTTTTTGCCCAACACGCTTCTTGCGACCCTGTTGGCTATTTGCCATGAAACGCTTGACTGTTCGGTGATCACGCTTCAAACGTTTGGCAATTTCAAGACTGCTGCATTCCTCTGCAAGACATCTCACAATTTTGGACTCTTCAGAGCCCGTCAAATCTCTCTTCTGACCCATTTTGCCAAAGGAAAGGAAGTTGCCTAATAATTAAGCACACCTTATATAGGGTTTTGATGTCATTAGACAACACCCCTCCTCATTACAGAGATGCACGTCACCTGATTTACTTAATTGGTAGTTGGCTCTCAAGCCTGAACAGCTTGGAGTAGGACAACATGTATAAAAAGTATCATGTGATCAAAATACAACTTGCCTAATAATTCTGCACACAGTGTATATAAAAAGACACATCTGCATGTTTTTCTCAATATCTGACAAGAAATCAGAATAAACCTTTCCTGTTTTAGGCCAATTAGGATTACCATAATTATTAATATTTGCTAAATGCCAGAATAATGAGAGAGAGAGATTGTTTTAAGACATTTTTATTACTTACTGTAAAGTCAAAAGTTTCCATACATTTCATTAGCATTTGGTACCATTGCCCTGAAACTGAATGACTTGGGTCAAATGTTTGGGATCTCCTTCCACAAGCTTCTCACAATAGTTGGTCGGAATTTGGGTCCTCCTAACAAAACTGGTGTAACTGATCCAGGTGTGTTAGTCGTCTTGCTCGCACCGGCCTTTTCAGCTTTGCCCATAAATTTCCAATAGGATTAAGATCAGGGCTTTGTGATGGCCACTCCAAAACATTGACATTGTTATCCTGAAGCCACTTTGTTACCATTTTGGCAGTATGCATAGGGTCATTGTCCATTTGGAAGACCCATTTCCACCCAAGCTTTAACTTCCTGGCTGATGTTTTGAGATGTTGCTTCAGTATTGCCACATAATCTTCTTTTCTCATGATGCCATCTATTTTGTGAAATGCACCAGTCCCTCCTGCAGCAAAACAATCCCACAACATGATGCGGCCACCTCCATGTTTCACAGTTGGGATGGTGTTCTCAGGCTTCTAAGCTTTTCCCTTTTTCCTCCAAACATAACGAAATGCCCAAAAAGTTCAATTTTAGTTTCATCAGACCACAGGATATGTCTCCAAAAATTAAGGTTTTTGTTCCTGTGTGCATTTGCAAACATTAATCTGGCTTTTTTTTTTGTTTATTTTGGAGCAATGGCTTCTTCCTGGCAGAGTGGCCTTTCAGCCCATGTTGACACAGTACTCGTTTCACTGTGAATATTGACACAATCTTACCGGCTTCCGACATCATCTTTACAAGGTCTTTGATTTTGTCCTTGGGTTGATATGCACATGTCGGACCAAAGCATGTTCATCTCTAGGACACAGAACCCATCTCCTTCCTGAGCGGTATGATGGCTGGACATTCCCATCTTGTTTGTACTTGCGCATAATTGTACAGATGAACGAGGCACCTTCAGGTATCTTGAAATTGTACCCAAGGATGCATGTATAATTCTGCCAAACAATGCCCGCATAATAGTACACAATGTAGTGCATATATAATACTGCCAAACATAGTGACTATTTTTTACAGCATATTAGATTACACTTTACTTATGTTTCAAAGAATATTCTATTTCCAGAAAACTTTGTCAGATAGAGTCAGTTTTCACAGTCCTCATTTATAGCTCTGCTGCTTCATTATCAGCTGATAATGTGTGCGGTAACCACATGATGAGTAATACCATAGAAATACAATGTACTGTAAGATAAAAGGAGACATACACAGGTCTCTACATATTTTACATTATATTGTATGTACTACATGGCTTCATTATATATGCACTACGTTGTGTGTTATTATTTATGGACTATGTTTCATACAACTATAGATGCACACCATTTGGTACTATTATTTATGAAACATATTTTACACTACTATGTACACACTACTTTGGCACTATCATACGTACACTATATTTTCTAATATTCTATATGGCACTGCTATATATGCACACCATCTGTTACTATAGCTATATGCTATTTTTGGTAATATTTTTGCACTACTTGACACTATTTTAATACATGTCCAGGGTGTCTGCTGCCTGTCACAAATTTCACCCTTACAAACTTGCAGCCATGTGGTGCAATGGATAGCGCATTGGACTTCTAGGCTATTGTAGACATTCAAAGGTTGTGGGTTCGAGTCCCACCAGAGTTGCCTTATGCAATTGATAGAACAAAAAAATTAAAAAACTTTTGAAAGAAATGCAATTTCGGAGGGTATGTGCACACGATGCAGATTTGCCTGCGGATTTTTATGTGCACACGTTCAGGATTTCTTGCAGAAATTTCCTGAGCAAAAAACAGACATTTTCTGCAAGAAATCCGCAATGAGTTTTTTCACGTTTTTCTCGCGGTTTTTGCTCGTTTTTTTTGCGGATTTTTTTCCGGAGATTTCCCAATGCAATGATATAGTGGGAAATCCATAAAATTAATGAACATGCTGTGTTTTTTACAGCAATGCGTTTTTTTCCTGGGAAAAAAAACACATCATGTGCACAAAAATTGCGGAATGCATTCTAAATGATGGGATGCATAATGTATGCGTTTTTATGCGTTTTTATAGCAAAAAAATGCGAAAAATCCACAATGTGTGCACACAGCCTAAATCCGCAGCTCTTGGCAGAAAACACAGGTGCGTTTTTTATGAGTTTTTTGCTCATTTTTGATGCGTTTTTGTATGCGGTTTTGAAAGCTAAATAAAGATGTATTATTGAACAAAAAAAAAGATTTGTGATGTCATGTCTTGTCCAACCTCCTCTTTTACATTTGTCCAACCCACACTCCATTACACACATAGATAGACAGATAGATAGACAGACAGATAGATAAACAGATAGATAGATGGAATGAGATAGATAGATAGATAGATAGATAGATAGATAGATAGATAGATAGATAGATAGATGGATAGATAGAAGGAATGAGATAGGTAGATAGATAGATAGATAGATAGATAGATAGATAGATAGATAGATAGATAGATAGAAGGAATGAGATAGATATATAGATAGATAGAAGGAATGAGATAGATAGATGTAGATAGATATATGGATAGTTAGGCTACTTTCACACATCATTTTTTTCCGTCAGGCAGGATCCGGTGAATTTTTGAAAAAACTGATCAGTTGCAAATAGTGAAAAACTGATGCAACTGATCCGTTTTTTTGAGAGACAGAGAGAACGGAAAATGTGCATGATTTGAATGGAAACATGCTGACATCCGGCACTATGTGCCAGGTGCGGTCACGGACCGCCTCCGGCACATTAACCCCCGGCGCACAAACATGATCGCAGTGTTCCGGCGGTATAGGGAAGCATCGCGCAGGGAGGGGGCTCCCTGCATGCTTCCCTGAGACCCCCGAAGCAACGCGATGTGATCGCGTTGCTCCGAGGGTCTCTTACCTCCTCCTTGCTGCAGCAGGCCCGGATCCTGCAGGGAGGTGGCTTCACAGCGCCTGCTCAGAGCATGCGCCGGGAAGCCTGGAGCTGTGCACGTCAGATTGCCGATCTGACACAGTACACAGCAAAGTGTCGGCGATCTTACACTATAACATGATGCCCCCCCCCCCGGGGCAATGTTATAGTGTGAAAAAGATTCACATGTGTAAAAAAGAAAAAAAAAAAATTCCCCGAAAAAAAATAAAAAATAAATATATATATATATATATTGTTCCTATAAATACATTTTTTTTTCTAAATAAAAAAAAACAATAAAAGTACACATATTTAGCATCACCGCACGACCTGACCTATAAAACTGTCCCACTACTTAACCCCTTCAGTGAACATCGTAAAAAAAAAACCGAGGCAAAAAACAACGCTTTATTATCATACCGCCAAACAAAGTCATCTTGTCCCACAAAAAACGAGCCGCCATACAGCGTCATCAAAGAAAAAATAAAAAAGTTACAGTCCTCAGAATAAAGCGATGCAAAAATAATTATTTTTTCTATAAAATAGTTTTTAGCGTATAAAAACGCCAAAACATAAAAAAATGATATAAATGAGGTATCGCTGTAATCGTACTGACCCGAAGAATAAAACTGCTTTATCCATTTTACCAAACGTCCCATATAATGCTCCAAAAATAATTGGCCCCATAAGATGCTCCATGTATAATGGGCCCCATATAATGCTCCATATATAATTGGCCATATAAAATGCTCCATATATAATTAGTCCCATAAGATGCTTCATATATTATTGGCCCCATATACTGCTCCATATGTAATTGGCCCCATATACTGCTCCATATTGAATTGGCCCCATAAGATGCTCCATATTAAATTGGCCCCATATAATGCTCCCTATAGAATTGGCTTCATAAGATGCTCCCTATATTATTGGCCCCATAAGATGCTCCATATAGAATTAGCCCCATATAATTCTCCATATATGGGCCCCTTCTGATGGTCCCCATATATTGCTCCAAATATTTTAAAAAAATGAAATACTCACCTCTCATTGCTTGATGCTGCTCTGCTCTGGACTCCTCAGTGTCTTCCGGCTCTCTGTGCTGCAACTGCTCAGGCAGAGGGCGCGCACTGGTGACTTCATCGCACCCTCTGACCTGAACGTCACAGTCAGAGGATGGAAGACGCTGCAGCGCTGGAAGCGGGAGAGGTAAGCATCGCAAGTGCCGGAGCCCGGAGCAGGCGGGGGATCCACTCGCGGGGGCCAGGGCCGGCGTTAGGGGCAGGCAGACCAGGCAGCTGCCTGGGTCCCCCTGGGACTATGGGGCCCATGGGAGGCAGGGGGGCCCGCCTGCCGCCAGCGCCGACTCCCCCGCCGCATTGAACTATACCGGCGTCTGCCGGTACAGTTCAATGCAATGATGGAGGAGAGAGCGTCACTTGACGCTCCCTCTCCCATCATTCCCCGCTCTGCCTCTGACACAGCGGGTGCGCGTCATTACGTACTCACTGTGTGCCAGGCAGTGCAGCGGCAGCCGCCGACACAGGAGCAGAGAGCTGCGCGGGCTCGGGGAGAGGTAAGGAGCTTGTGTTTTTTTGTTTTGTTTTTTTAACTAGACTGTGCGGCCATTCTCGGGAGGAGAGACGCGGGGAGAGAAGGGGGGATGTGGGCAGTGCTGTATACTACTGTGGGATGTGCTGTATACTACTATCGGCTGTGCTGTATACTACTGTGGGCAATGCTGTATACTACTGTGGGCTGTGCTGTATACTACTGTGGGCAGTGCTGTATACTACTGTGGGCTGTGCTGTATACTACTGTGGGCTGTGCTGTATACTACTGTGGGCAATGCTGTATACCACTGTGGGTTGTGCTGTATACTACTGTGCGCTGTGCTGTATACTACTGTGGGCAGTGCTGTATGCTACTGTGGGCTGTGCTGTATACTACTGTGGGCAGTGCTGTATACTACTGTGGGCTGTGCTGTATAATACTGTGGGCAGTGCTGTATACTACTGTGGGCTGTGCTGTATACTACTGTGTGAGCAGTGATTTATACTACTGTGTGGGCTGTTCTATATACTACTGTGTGGGCTGTCACTACTGTGTGAGCAGTGCTTTATACTACTGTGTGGGCTGTTCTATATACTACTGTGTGGGCTGTGCTATATACTACTGTGTGGGCTGTGCTATATACTAAGTGGCTGTGCTATATACTACTATGTGGGCTGTGTTATATACTGCTATGTGGGCTGTGCTATATACTATGGGGGTATATTCTATTCTATGGGGAGGCTGTATTATATTTATATTCTATGAGGGGTGATGGCATCATACTCTGAGGGGGCTACATTATACTATATGGGGGCTGCATTATATTCTATGGGGAGGTTACATTATACTCTGGGGTGGCTGCATTATACTCTGTGGGGTGGCTGCATTATACTCTATGGGGTGGTGGCTGCATTATACTATATGTGGGCTGAATTATACTGTATCGAAGACTATGGGGAATACATTATACTATATGAAGAACTATGGGGTGCATTATACTATGGGAAGTGAATTGTACTACATGGATGACTATGGCGGTGCATTATACTTTATGGAGCACTGTGAGGAGTGTATTATGCTATATGGAGGACTGAGGAGCATATTTTAATATATGGAGGACTATGAGGAGTGTATTATACTATATGGAGGACTATGGGAAGTGTATAATACTATATGGAGGACTAAAATAAAAATCCTTGTTCTCAGCAGGACGTTGCCAGTGTAAACTGTAGATGTGCTGCTGATAATATGATACTGTATGGTGATCTGTTAGTGATCTATTAGTGATCGTTCTGTCCCCTTTATTCTTTCTCAGACGGTGGAAAGAGGCCAGGAAACAAGTGTCCAACGACTTCAGTATTGTCGATCACACTCGTTTAGCGGCCTGAGATCAGCGCATGTAAATACAACCGAAATGCTTCTGTATGATGTGCAATATGTTAGTATTTGGGGCCCCATTTTAAACTTTGCCTAGGGCCCCACTTTGCCTAAAACCGGCCCTGGCGGGGGCCAGCACTATAGCGCGCCAGTGTCCCCAACGGCGAGTGGGCCCCCTGCCTGCTCAGGGTCCCCGCACTTGCCCGGGTGCGCCGGGTGCTGACGCCGGCCCTGCCCGACAGCCCCGGCAGACGCCCCGGCAGCCCGCACAGACCCTCGACAGCCCACACAGACCCCCGACACCTCGCACAGACCCCTGACAGCCCCGGCAGACTCCCTGGCAGCCCGCACAGACCCCTGACAGCCCCGCACAGACCCCCGACAGCCCTGCACAGACCCCCGACAGCCCTGCACAGACCCCCGACAGCCTGCACAGACCCCCGACAGCCCCGGCAGATGCCCCGGCAGCCCGCACAGACACCCGACAGCCCCACAGATCCACACTCACACACACAGACCCTGCCTGCACACACACACACGCACAGTCTCTGCCCACTCTCTGCCCACACTCCGCCCACACACTTCCCTCCTCCCGATCTGCAGCGTTTCCCCCGCAGCTAAATCGCAGATCTTTTTTACATCTGCGGTTTTGCTGCGGATGTGCCCGACTCAATGCAAGTCAATTGGTGCAGAAACGCTGCAGATCAGCACAAAGAATTGACATGCTGCGGAAAAAACAACGCTGCGTTTCCGTGCGTTTTTTTCAGCAGCATGTGTACAGTGGATTGGATTTTCCATAGGTTTACATGGTACTGTACAACACATGGGAAACTGCTGCAAATCCGCAGCGTCAAAAACACTGTGGATCTGCGGTAAAATCCGCAATGTGTGCACATAGCCTGAATGGTCAAAAAAATTCCTCTTGTCAAACTGACAATATGTGACAAAAAGTTTGTGTGACAAATATTAAGATTTTAGAAAATTGATTGGAAAGTTATTTTTGAGGAGTTCTGAGATTTGAAGAGTTTCCATTTGGCAGAAAAATTCTTCCAAAAACTCTGTGCACATAGCCTTGGGGTATACTGACGCTGATGTTTTTCTTAAATGTGGACTCCACGTCAAAAACTTCTTCAAGCGCTCTGAATACTCTTTCTATGCTCTTCTCATACATTGAGGGATATTTTTTTCTTTTGAAAAGGAAAAAAAAAAAGAAATGATACATAATTATAAAAAAAAAAAAAAAAAAAAGGTATTTTTGCTGTGGTACTCCCTAAACACATTTTACAATTTCTAGACCTCCTGAATAATCTCACCCCCAACCTCCATTGTTCTATTGCTATACTCTCACATCGGCCTATATACATTTTTCTCACAATGTTATGTGTTTGTGTGGTATGCAGAAGCTACTATACCATTAACCCTTTTGTTCTTCTTGGTTTTCCTAGATTTCATAATAGACACCAACAGGTATAAAATCCTCATATCCCCCTTTTTTCCCTTTTCTATTCCCTCCTTTCTCTTGCTTCTTTTTACTCCTTCTCTCTCTCCTTTTACCTTTTTCCCTTTATATTTCTTATTATTCCCCCTTTTTTCTGTACATTCCCCCTCTTTTTTCTTCCCCTTTTTCTATATTTTATTTACACTTACCGGCTAATCGTCACTATTACCATATTGTGTTCACTTTTATATCCTTCCTCTCCCATCATTATTCCCTTTGCTACTTATCCCATTTCTTTTCCCTTATTCCCTTTATATATTGTCCTGCTTTTTTCCGCCTCTCCGTTCTCATATAAATGCATTGCATGTCCTCTTGCCTTTACTGCGCACACGCACGATATCTCCGGCTTTCTCCACCGGAACTCGGCCGCCGCTTGCGCACTTCTTTTATTTAGACACCGACACTGGAAGCGAATGAGATTCCTTCCCCCACCGGGTATATATCAGGCAGTCTGTACATCAGACTGAACCACGGCGCTCCAGACACCCCATACCTGTACCGTGACCCCACTCCTATCAGGTAAGTAAGTAATCCCCATGTCTAGTTCACTATGGAACTTAGAATTTCTTCCATGTTCTCTTGTTTTCTCCTTATTTTCACTTTTATGTTTTCTCTCATCTTGTGCTTTCTGTTCTCTTTTTTCTTTCTCCCTTCTATTTACTTACCCTTTTTTATTTACCTTTTTTATTTATTTACTTTTTTATTTACTTACCCTTTTTTATTTACCCTTTTTATTTACCCTTTTTTATTTAATTTTTTATTTACTTAACTTTTTTATTTATTTACCTTTTTTATTTATTTACCCTTTTTTATTTATTAAATTTTTTATTTACTTACCTTTTGTTATTTATTTACTCTTTTGTATTTACTTACCCTTTTTATGTATTTACCCTTTTTTATTTACTGATCCTTTTTTATTTATTTACCCTGTTTTTATTTATCCTTTTTTTATTTACTTACCCTTTTGAATACCTCTCATGCAATATTCCCAAATGCTCTATACTACATCGGATACCTACCTACATACCCTCCCCTGGAAATATAACTATTAGATACATTGTCATCTATCACATAACGTATTTTTCAAGGACAGTAGACTTAGGATCAGACCCCTCTTTCTACCTTTCATGCATAAGAACTATAATGATTTTCTGATGTACTTATATATGATCCCTATGATGCATTATTATATTAATATTTGTTTATTTATTTTTATATAAAGATATATATTGAAAAAGACCACAATGGGCTGAAACGTTGTTTGATTTATATCTGCATTAATTTAGGTCCGATTTGTTTTTACTGTCTTTTCTGTGAATAAACTATACACATTCCTGCGATTTTGAGTGCTGAAGTTTTTACTCTGCTTATGACATATATTTGGACTTCTAGTGTAGTGGGATATTCACAGGTTGTGGGCTCGGCTACTGAGAATGTTATCTAATATTATGTCACCATAGAAAATTAAAAAAAAAAGTATTCTCCTACCTAAGAATTACAATGACCATTTTCTGCAAATGATTACTTCTCTGATACAGATTCCTTCTTGAATCCACTCCAAATATGACACTGAAAATTTAAAAGGCTGCAACAACAAAATATTTTTTGCAGCTTTTTTGCTTACTTAATAAAGTTATATTATGGTTTTGTTTTTTTTGTTTTTTTTGCAGCATTTTTACACTTTTTCATTGCTTTTTATGCATGAAAAAAAAATCTGCAAAAACGTCTGAAGAATTGACATGCTGGAGATTTAAAGGGAACCTGTCACCACGTTTTTGGAAGATGGGATAAAAATAGCGTTAAATAGGGGCAGAGGTGGGCGTTACATTAGTGTGTGTGTTATGCGTTTATTACCCACCTAAGTTGCCGAAATAACTTTGCAAAGTCTCCGTTTTCGCCTGTCAATCAGGCTGGTCAGGTCGCATGGGCGTTGTCTTCCCCCAGATTTGGCGTAGTTTTCCGTTGGTGGCGTAGTGGTGTGCGCATGCCCAAAGTCCGGAATCCTCTTCCAGGGGATTTAAAATAGCGCGGTGTTCGTTATTGCATTGGTGATCGGTGGGCGCGGCCATCTTCCTTTGGCCGCGCGTGCGCAGAAGCGGCGCTCTGCTGGCCGCGGCTTCAGGAAAATGGCCGCCGCGATATCCATCTGCGCACGCGCGGCATCCCGCGGCCATTTTCCTGAAGCCGCGGCCAGCAGAGCGCCGCTTCTGCGCACGCGCGGCCAAAGGAAGATGGCCGCGCCCACCGATCACCAATGCAATAACGAACACCGCGCTATTTTAAATCCCCTGGAAGAGGATTCCGGACTTTGGGCATGCGCACACCACTACGCCACCAACGGAAAACTACGCCAAATCTGGGTGAAGACACCACGCCCATGTGACCTGACCAGCCTGATTGACAGGCGAAAACGGAGACTTTGCAAAGTTATTTCGGCAACTTAGGTGGGTAATAAACGCATAACACACACACTAATGTAACGCCCACCTCTGCCCCTATTTAACGCTATTTTTATCCCATCTTCCAAAAACGTGGTGACAGGTTCCCTTTAAAAAAAAAAAAATGTTGCAGTTCTTAAATTTGGTCAAGAAAAAATAAAAGAGAGCGTGTGCAAGAGATTTCAGATATCTCTTAGATTTTGCTGATGCTGTAAAACGCAACTTCTTTTCTGCAGAAAAAAAAGCAAACAATACGCTATGTGTGAATAGTACTTTAGAGTTCTAGCATTTTCAGAAGGCTCAGGCAGCTGGCTCTGTAGTGCAATGGATAGCATGTTGGACTTCTAGAACTGCATAAAATTGCAAATCCCTTTAGAGTGGTTGAATGATACTAAAAGGCATCTTTCTAATTTCTTGCAAACTGTGTAACAAAAAAGCCAAAATCTTTTAAATAATGCAAATTTATCCAAGTAGATTACTGAAACAATCTGCAAACTGGAGGATGTGAAACAAAAAATGTCAACTAGTTTTGTGAAGTTTTTACTTATATCATCGAAATAATGTGTCTAGGGTTGAGAGACAGGCTCTTTTGAAACTAAAATCTAATGAATCATTTGAGATCAAGGAGGCGGACAAGGGGGACAACATAGTGCTGTGGCCCAAAGATATGTATTGCAGAGAAGCCAAAAGACAATTGGGCAACACACAGCACTATGTTGCTCTACCCTCGGACCCGACATCGATATTCAAATCTAGTCTGGATAGACTCTTGGTTAATGCTTATGCCCAGAACATCATTGATAAGAAAGAGTTGGACTTCTTAACAGTAAAGCACCCGGTGGTCCCGACTTTTTATATGTTACCGAAGGTGCATAAATCTTTAACTGAACCCCCGGGTAGACCTATTGTTTCGGGGATCGGTGGGCTTTTTGAAAAATCTTGTATCTATCTCGATTTCTTCTTGCAGCCCATCGTCCTCAAATTGGATTCGTACATACGGGATTCATCATTCTTGATTCAGCAGCTGGACCCCTTGATGTTACCTGATGACACCATCCTCGCCACACTTGATGTGGAGGCGTTATATACTAATATCAAGCATGACCTAGGTATTTCTGCTGTGGGATACTTTTTGGATAAATTTTCAACAGGGAACAGGGGTCATGACTCGTTTATTCTGGACCTCCTTAGAATGATTTTGGAAAAGAGCTATTTCATTTTTTATAGGGTCTTTTACAAACAGGTGTCGGGAACAGCTATGGGGGCTAGGTGCACGCCCCCATATGCAAACCTCTTTATGGGGTGGTCGGAGGAGACTCAGGTGATAAAGAATCAGTAATTTCATGAGAATGTTCTAAAATGGTACCGATTCATTGATGATATCATTGTTTTGTGGACAGGTACGGCAGAAGCATTGGAGGATTTTGTTGAGGAACTAAACACAAATCAATGTAATATTCGGTTAACATCATGCTACTCCAGCAGTTCGGTTGATTTTCTGGATTTGAAGATTATGATCAGTGATAACCGGATCAACACCACTCTCTTCCAAAAGAGGATGGCTACAAACAATGTATTTCACTATTCAAGTTTTCACCCAAACCACCGACGTAACAGTATCCCTAAAGGACAATTCCTACGACTTAGGAGAAACTGCAGCACCATGTCAGATTTTCAGGATGAATCGAGATTGTTGACGAATCGCTTTCATGAAAGGGGATACCCACGAAGGATCATCTCAAGGGCGTTTGAACACTCGACAAAGATCAAGAGATGAGGTCCTTAAAACACAGCAGAGACCTGACAAAAATCAATTGAGCCTTATAACCAAATTTAACAATCAGTGGGGTGATGTTCATCAAATAATGGAGGCAAATTGGGGAATCTTACTGAGTGACACAAGACTTAAGTCACTTATTCCAAGCAAACCGAGGGTAGTGGCAAGGAGAGCAAGAAATCTGAAGAATTGTTTATCAAGGAGCCATTTTAGACGACCAACGTCCAAAACATGCTCAGGTAATGTGATTATTGGCTCATTTCCGTGTGAGAGTTGCTCTGTTTGTCCACTGATGTTGGCTGATGTGGGAATCTCTATCCCATCTCTGCCTTTTCAGGTTAAATCAAGGTCGTATTTTAATTGTCGGACACGAAACCTGGTTTATGCCCTCATTTGTGGGTGCAACAAAATTTATATTGGCCAAACTACTCAAGAGTTGCGCCGTAGAGTGCAACAGCACATTTCTAATATATCTATGGCCAGAAGTGACAGAGATAAAGGGAAACAAACCACCTCTGTGGCAACCCACTTTTTGGAGTACCATAATGGCAGCTCCAGGACCCTCCGTGTTATGGGGTTAGAGGGAGTGACACCTAACATTAGAGGGGGTAAACTAAAGGTACCTTCACACGAAGCGACGCTGCAGCGATAGCAACAACGATGCCGATCGCTGCAGCGTCGCTGTTTGGTCGCTGGAGAGCTGTCACACAGACCGCTCTCCAGCGACCAACGATGCCGAGGTCCCCGGGTAACCAGGGTAAACATCGGGTTGCTAAGCGCAGGGCCGCGCTTAGCAACCCGATGTTTACCCTGGTTACCAGTGTAAAATGTAAAATAACAAACAGTACATGCTCACCTGCGCGTCCCCCGGCGTCCGCTTCCTGTACTGTGTGAGCGCCGGCCCTAACAGCAGAGCGGTGACGTCACCGCTGTGCTTTTACTTTCACTTTAGGGCCGGCGCTCAGTCAGAGCAGGAAGCGGACGGCAGGGGACGCGCACGTGAGCATGTACTGTTTGTTATTTTTACTTTTACGCTGGTAACCAGGGTAAACATCGGGTTACTAAGCGCGGCCCTGCGCTTAGTAACCCGATATTTACCCTGGTTACCAGCGTAAAACATCGCTGGTATCGTTTCTTTTGGTGTCAAACCTGACGATACACGCCGGTCTGACGACCAAATAAAGTTCTGAACTTTATTCAACGACCAGCGATATCACAGCAGGATCCTGATCGCTGCTGCGTGTCAAACACAACGATATCGCTATCCAGGACGCTGCAACGTCACGGATCGTTCTCGTTCTCGTTGTAAAGTCGTTTCGTGTGAAGGTACCTTAACTGATGAGTTAGAAGAATCCCGCTTGATTTATGAGCTTAAAAGTCTGACACCAGTGGGCCTAAATGAGGAATTGCTGCATACAGGTTTCTACAGAAAACTTTAAGGACTTAGTCCTAGGCCTTTTGTGGACTAACATGGGTACAGCTTTGTATGACATGATTTTTTTTGTTGATATTTGTCTTTCTCCCCCTCATTTATTACAGATTGCCGTTACGGGCGAATAAGTGTCACCTATTTATCTTATGGCTTGACGGGAAAGTGGGAGCATGGACTCTTTAAAGAACAGAAAAAAGTCAAGAAAAGTGACATATGCCTTTTTTTTTTATCTATCTAGACATTATTGTGTCTGTACCAACCAAGTATAGATTTTCTATGGATACTATATCTATTTATGACTGGCTATTATCATTATAACTATCTCTACTTAGTCCAATTCACTGTGAACCACTTGCACACCCTTATTATACCTATCCAGATTGAGTTTCCTCCTCTGCTTGATATACTTGTTTTTGGCATCTGTACAGGAGATTTTTTTATTAATTAGACTGTTATGGTTATTGATATATTTTTATATATTTTGTAGTACAGCATGTATATATTAGAGTAAAGGTACCTTCACACTGAACAATATCGCTAGCGATCCGTGACGTTGCAGCGTCCTGGCTAGCGATATCGTTGAGTTTGACACGCAGCAGCGATCAGGATCCTGCTGTGATATCGCTGGTCGTTGCTGAAAGTCCAGAACTTTATTTCGTCGCTGGATCTCCCGTAGACATCGCTGAATCGGCGTGTGTGACACCGATCCAGCGATTTCTTCACTGGTAACCAGGGTAAACATCGGGTTACTAAGCGCAGGGCCGCACTTAGTAACCCGATGTTTACCCTGGTTACCAGCATAAACGTAAAAAACAAACACTACATACTTACACTCCGGTGTCTGTCCCCTGGCGTTCTGCTTCCCTGCACTGTGTAAGCGCCGGACGGCCGGAAAGCAGAGCACAGCGGTGACGTCACCGCTCTGCTTTAGGGCCGGCGCTTACACAGTGCAGAGAAGCACAGCGCCGGGGGACAGACACCGGAATGTAAGTATGTAGTGTTTGGTTTTTTTTACGTTTACGCTGGTAACCAGGGTAAACATCGGGTTACTAAGCGCAGCCCTGCACTTAGTAACCCGATGTTTACCCTGGTTACCAGGGGACTTCGCATAGTTGGTCGCTGGAGAGCTGTCTGTGTGACAGCTCTCCAGCGACCACACAACGACGAAACAGCGACGCTGCAGCGATCGGCATCGTTGTCTATATCGCTGCAGCGTTGCTTAAGACCTTAAGACTGGTACTTGTGATCTACTTATGGTGATGTGTATCTTATTGTAAATCGGCTGTGTGGTGTTTCCTGTTGGTATTTACCTGTAATTAATGTGGACCCATTACCCCTATCTTATGTTGTGGGTTTTTAAGTGTTTTTAAATGTCTTTTTCGTGTTGTTCTCAAATAAAGACTATATATACTTTTGTACCTTGCAATTGATGTGGTGATCCTAATTTTTATGCATACACTTTGCTTTGTTTGGTTTTACTTATATCATGTGACCAAACTGAAGATTATATTGAACGGTAAAGAAAAAAAATAATCCTGTTGTCAAAGTGACAATATGTGACACAAAGTCTGTGTGACAAATATTAAGATATTAGGCATAACTGTTTTAGAAACAAAAAATTCCAAAACCCTTTAACAAATATCATTTCATCCCGGTTGATGATTTATACTTTCTAGAAGTAGGAGGATAGAAATAAAAAACAAACTCATTTCGAGGGGTTTTTACTTAGAACCAAGCTGAAGAGTATATTGAGTGGTACCGTAACAAATACATTTCTGCTGTCAAAGTGACAAAATGTGACACAAAAATGTGGGCGACTAATTTCCAAATTCCAAACTGCGTACTTGAGACATTGGCAGTTGTTACGTTGCATGTACTGTCTCTTTAAGTGACATGGACAGCTGGCTCTGTGGCGCAATGGATAGCGCATTGGACTTCTAGGCGAATGTAGACATTCAAAGGTTGTGGGTTCGAGTCCCACCAGAGTCGGAGTTTTATTGAAACCTTAATTAGTTTAATAAATATATGCTGTTATATTTAGTTATGTTTAATGATACATAAGTGCCATGTAACACTTTTTATATGTGTTAGAGACTTCTTGGGATGTTTGGTTGCTTTCAGGTTTCGACCAGACCAGACTCACAGTGCAGACAAGGTGCAAAGAGACCTCGGAAACAGACAGTCCAGCACATAGTGGCAGGAGCACCCTATACCGAACGTCACAACCAAGGAGCAGGAATTGTTTATAGAGCTAAGACCCCCCCCAGAAAAAGTTGTGGAGTTTTCAAATTCGATCGGGATAAAAATAAAAGTGTGTGCAGAAATGTCTTATCTTTTGCTGGTACTGTAAAATGCAGCTTCTTTTTACAGAAAAAAAACCCAGCAAACAGAACGCTGTGGGCAGAGGTGTAGCTAGGGTTTCAACTTAGGGGGGGCGAAACATCTGAGTGGGCCCCTAACCAGCTAACCCTGATTACAGCTACGGTTGCGCACTCTAGTTGTGAATATAGGGGAACCTCAGAATATGACCCTACTGTTATTGAAAAAAAATCTATATACAAAAACGAACATTGACTTTACCGCCATATTGTGACCATATGCAACTTTGATGGTCACAATACTCTGAGTGTCCCTATAACAATACAGTAATGCTTAAGTGCCCACTTAACATTTAATAATGTCCCCTAAGTTCCCCCATGTACTGCTCCATTATACACAGTATGGTGAGCTTAAAGCTTCCTTATACACAGTCTAAGGCCCCCACAGCTCCCCTATACACAGTATGATGATTCTATAACTCCCCTATACACCGTATGATGTTCCCACTGCTCCCCTATAGATAGTATGAGCCCAATGCTCCCCTATACACAGTATAATGCTGACAGAACTCCACTATAGAAACTATAATGCCCCCCAGAGCTCCCCTATATACAGTGTAATGGGCCAACAGCTCCCATATGCACAACATGCCTTCACAGTTCCCTATACACAGTATGATGGGCCCGAAGCTCCCTTATACACAGTATGATGGGCCCGCAGCTCCCTTATCACAGTATGATGGGCCCGCAGCTCCCTTATACACAGTATGATGGGCTCGCAGCTCCCTTATACACAGTATGATGGGCCCACAGCTCCCTTATGCACAGTATGATGGGCCCACAGCTTCCTTATGCACAGTATGATGGGCCCACAGCTCCCTTATACACAGTATGATGGGCCTGCAGCTCCCTTATGCACAGTATGATGGACCCGCAGCTCCCTTATACACAGTATGATGGGCCCGCAGCTCCCTTATCACAGTATGATGGGCCCACAGCTCCCTTATGCACAGTATGATGGACCCGCAGCTCCCTTATACACAGTATGATGGGCCCGCAGCTCCCTTATCACAGTATGATGGACCCGCAGCTCCCTTATACACAGTATGATGGACCCGTAGCTCCCTTATCACAGTATGATGGGCCCGCAGCTCCCTTATACACAGTATGATGGGCCCACAGCTCCCTTATACACAGTATGATGGGCCCGCAGCTCCCTTATACACAGTATGATGGACCCGCAGCTCCCTTATCACAGTATGATGGGCCCGCAGCTCCCTTATCACAGTATGATGGGCCCGCAGCTCCCTTATACACAGTATGATGGGCCCGCAGCTCTCTTATACACAGTATGATGGCCCACAGCTCCCTTATACACAGTATGATGGGCCCGCAGCTCCCTTATATGTACACAGTATGATGGGCCCACAGCTCCCTTATACACAGTATGATGGGCCCGCAGCTCCCTTATACACTGTCTGATGGGCCCGCAGCTCCCTTATACACAGTATGATGGACTCACAACTTCCTTATACACAGTATGATGGGTCCGCAGCTCCCTTATACACAGTATGATGGACCCGCAGCTCTCTTATACACAGTATGATGGCCCACAGCTCCCGTATACACAGTATGATGGGCCCACAGCTTCCTTATACACAGTATGATTGGCCCGCAGCTCTCTTATACACAGTATGATGGCCCACAGCTCCTGCATACACAGTATGATGGACCCACAGCTCCCTTATACACAGTATGATGGACCCGCAGCTCCTTTATATACAGTATGATGGACCCGCAGCTCCCTTATACACAGTATGATGGGCCCGCAGCTCCCTTATACACAGTATGATGGGCCCACAGCTCCCTTATACACAGTATGATGGGCCCGCAGCTCCCTTATACACAGTATGATGGACCCGTAGCTCCCTTATCACAGTATGATGGGCCCGCAGCTCCCTTATACACAGTATGATGGGCCCACAGCTCCCTTATACACAGTATGATGGGCCCGCAGCTCCCTTATACACAGTATGATGGACCCGCAGCTCCCTTATCACAGTATGATGGACCCGCAGCTCCCTTATCACAGTATGATGGGCCCGCAGCTCCCTTATACACAGTATGATGGTCCCGCAGCTCTCTTATACACAGTATGATGGCCCACAGCTCCCTTATACACAGTATGATGGGCCCGCAGCTCCCTTATATGTACACAGTATGATGGGCCCACAGCTCCCTTATACACAGTATGATGGGCCCGCAGCTCCCTTATACACTGTCTGATGGGCCCGCAGCTCCCTTATACACAGTATGATGGACTCACAACTTCCTTATACACAGTATGATGGACCCGCAGCTGCCTTATACACAGTATGATGGGCCCGCAGCTCCCTTATATGTACACAGTATGATGGGCCCACAGCTTCCTTATACACAGTATGATGGGCCCGCAGCTCCCTTATCACAGTATGATGGGCCCGCAGCTCCCTTATACACAGTATGATGGACCCGCAGCTCCCTTATACACAGTATGATGGACCCGCAGCTCCCTTATACACAGTATGATGGACCCGCAGCTCCCTTATCACAGTATGATGGGCCCGCAGCTCCCTTATACACAGTATGATGGGCCCACAGCTCCCTTATACACAGTATGATGGGCCCGCAGCTCCCTTATACACAGTATGATGGACCCGCAGCTCCCTTATCACAGTATGATGGGCCCGCAGCTCCCTTATCACAGTATGATGGGCCCGCAGCTCCCTTATACACAGTATGATGGGCCCGCAGCTCTCTTATACACAGTATGATGGCCCACAGCTCCCTTATACACAGTATGATGGGCACGCAGCTCCCTTATATGTACACAGTATGATGGGCACACAGCTCCCTTATACACAGTATGATGGGCCCGCAGCTCCCTTATACACTGTCTGATGGGCCCGCAGCTCCCTTATACACAGTATGATGGACTCACAACTTCCTTATACACAGTATGATGGGCCCGCAGCTCCCTTATACACAGTATGATGGACCCGCAGCTCTCTTATACACAGTATGATGGCCCACAGCTCCCGTATACACAGTATGATGGGCCCACAGCTTCCTTATACACAGTATGATTGGCCCGCAGCTCTCTTATACACAGTATGATGGGCCCACAGCTTCCTTATACACAGTATGATGGACCCGCAGCTCCCTTATATACAGTATGATGGACCCGCAGCTCCCTTATACACAGTATGATGGGACCGCAGCTCCCTTATACACACAGTATGATGGGCCCGCAGCTCCCGTATACACAGTATGATGGGCCCGCAGCTCCCTTATACACAGTATGATGGACCCGCAGCTCCCGTATACACAGTATGATGGGCCCGCAGCTCCCTTATACACAGTATGATGGACCCGCAGCTCCCTTATATACAGTATGATGGACCCGCAGCTCCCTTATACACAGTATGATGGGCCCGCAGCTCCCTTATACACAGTATGATGGACCCGCAGCTCCCGTATACACAGTATGATGGGCCCGCAGCTCCCTTATACACAGTATGATGGACCCGCAGCTCCCTTATACACAGTATGATGGGCCCGCAGCTCCCGTATACACAGTATGATGGGCCCGTAGCTCCCTTATACACAGTATGATGGGCCCGCAGCTCCCTTATACACAGTATGATGGACTCACAGCTCCCTTATACACAGTATGATGGACCCACAGCTCCCTTATACACAGTATGATGGGCCCGCAGCTCCCGTATACACAGTATGATGGGCCCGCAGCTCCCTTATACACAGTATGGTGGACCCGCAGCTCCCTTATACACAGTATGATGGACCCGCAGCTCCCTTATACACAGTATGATGGGCCCGCAGCTCCCGTATACACAGTATGATGGGCCCGCAGCTCCCTTATACACAGTATGATGGACCCGCAGCTCCCTTATACACAGTATGATGGGCCCGCAGCTCCCTTATACACAGTATGATGGGTCCACAGCTCCCTTATACACAGTATGATGGACCCGCAGCTCCCTTATACATAGTATGATGGGCCCGCAGCTCCCTTATACACATTATGATGGACCCGCAGCTCCCTTATACACAGTATGATGGACCCGCAGCTCCCGTATACACAGTATGATGGGCCCGCAGCTCCCGTATACACAGTATGATGGGCCCGCAGCTCCCTTATACACAGTATGATGGACTCACAGCTCCCTTATACACAGTATGATGGGCCCGCAGCTCCCGTATACACAGTATGATGGGCCTGCAGCTCCCTTATACACAGTATGATGGGCCCACAGCTCCCTTATACACAGTATGATGGGCCCGCAGCTCCCTTATACACAGTATGATGGGCCCGCAGCTCCCTTATACACAGTTATAAGAAACACTGGAGCCTCGGACAGGCCACAAACTGCAGGAGACGGAGCTGAGGCGAGGCAAAAACAGATGAAAACACCTGAAGGTGAGTATCAGACAGGGGGCAGGGGATGGGGATTGTCAGCACCGCTCCAGCAATGAAATTAAAATAATGCTGGAGTGGTGCTGTAAATGTGATGCAGCTCTTGGTTACTGTATGCCGGCTCCTTATACTAATAGTCATAAAAGACCCAGGTGGTACGTATCAAAAGCCCCCGACCCCTCATCTCCAGCCTCCCCAGACAGCAAATATTATGTGATGGAGTACATATAATATCAGAACTAAACATTATAATATTCAGCCCCCAGTGACCTGTCCCCCTCCCCCACTTCAGCCCCAATACCCCCATCGTCTCACATCCACCCCTCAGTGCCCTGTCCCACCTCACCCACCACAACACCCCCATGGTCTCACATTTACCCCCCAGTGCCCTGTCTCCCCTCCCCCACTTCAGTATCCAATACTCCCATCATCTCACATACACCCACTCAGTGCCCTGTCCCACCTCACCCACCTTCTCCCCTCACAACACCCAAATGGTCTTACATTCACCCCCCAGTGCCCTGTCTCCCCTCCCCCACAATACCCCATCATCTCACATTCACCCCCCAGTACCCTGTCCCCCCTCACTCACTTTCAGCCCCCACAATACCCCAACAGTCTCACAGTGACACACCTGAATTTAATAAACCTAAATAAGTTCCATCCCCAGCACTTACTGATAACGTTTGCACTGCAGGCAGGACCAGGAAGTTTAAAGGGCACCTGTCACCCCGTTTTTTGAAGATGAGCTAAAAATACCGTTAAATAGGGGCTGAGCTGGGCGTTACATTAGTGTCTTTGTGTGCCTTTATAACCTACCTAAGCTGCCGAAATACCTTTGTAAAGTCGCCGTTTTCTGCTGTCACTCACGCTGGTCTGGTCATATGGGTGTGGTGACAGCGCTGTTTCTCCCCCAGAATCCTGCTCATCATTACGTTGGTGGCGTAGTGGTGTGAGCATGTCCAAAGCGAAGATCCACTGCCCAGGAGATTCAAAACAGCGCGGTCTTCGCTATTCGCCGTTTACCGGTGGGCGCGGCCATCTTTCCTGTGGCCGCGCGTGCGCAGATGGAGCGCTCTGCTGCCCGGGGCTTCAGGAAAATGGCCGCCGCGATCTCCATCTGCGCACGCGCGGAATCCCGCGGCCATTTTCCCGAAGCCCCGGGCAGCAGAGCGCTCCATCTGCGCACGCGCGGCCACAGGAAAGATGGCCGCGCCCACCGGTAAACGGCGAATAGCGAAGACCGTGCTGTTTTGAATCTCCTGGGCAGTGGATCTTCGCTTTGGACATGCGCACACCACTACGCCACCAACGTAATGATGAGCAGGTTTCTGGGGGAGAAACAGCGCTGTGACCACGCCCATAGGACCAGACCAGCGTGAGTGACAGCAGAAAACGGCGACTTTACAAAGGTATTTCGGCAGCTTAGGTAGGTTATAAAGGCACACAAAGACACTAATGTAACGCCCAGCTCTGCCCCTATTTAACGGTATTTTTAGCTCATCTTCAAAAAACGGGGTGACAGGTTCCCTTTAAGTGTAATGCGTAATGCACGGTGTGGGCACTAGGACCCAGCGTGCCTGAGCCAATCCCAGCGTGCACAGAGTGAAGAAAACTGCAGCCAGGAAAAGCTTCATGATCAGGTCAGACGGGCGAAACCATTCACTGCAGGGGGGAGACTGCAGCCGGCCACTGTGGTAATAGCCTGCAGCTTGTCAGACGGGAGCAGACATTATACTGCTCCGCTCCTATGCTGTGTTCTGCCTCGGCACAGAAGTGGCCCTGGCTCCTGGTGGGCCCCTTCATGTGACAGGGCCCGGGGCGATGGCCCCCTCTGCCCCCCCAGTAGCTACGCTACTGGCTGTGGGGGAACAGTACTTCAGAGTTCTAGCATTTTCAGCAGGCTCAGGCAGCCGTCTCTGTGGTGCAATGGACTTTAAGTACTCTCGGAATACTCTTCCTATTGATTTTAATGGGACATCCACAATCCATAGAATGGGGTTTAAAAAAAAAAAAAAAGTTTTTTAAAACCTTGCCAAAGGGAAAAGGATAAAAAAAAAGATATGATACATTAATCATCTCCATATATGACACTGACAAGTCAAAAGGCTGTAAGAAAAATAAGTGTGTAAAAAATCAACTATAGAAACCTGTTCACAAAGCGCATCAGATCTGAACATTTTGTAAGAAAAAAAAAATAAGCATGGATTCCTGACATGGATTTCTTTTTCATGTGGTTTCACCATTTGCATTTTCACATTAATGTTCTGGAAAGCTCAGACATCCGGCTCTGTGGCACAACACTTCTACTTATCGCTGGGTGAAAAGCCTCCAGGTAAGGCCGGAGACACACTGGTGCGAGAGACGGCCGAGTCTCGCTGGTTAAAAGCAAGCTGTGGCACCTGCACTCCGGAGCGGAGCGTGCGGCTCCATAGCAATACATGGAGCTGCACGCTCAGCTCCGGAATGCAGGTGCCACAGCTTGCTTTTAACCAGCGAGACTCGGCCGTCTCTCGCACCAGTGTGTCTCCGGCCTAACCCGTCCACTGGTTATCCAAAGTCCATAAAGTTAAAAAAAGAAGGCAGCACTCCATTTTTCTTAATAAATGTGCAGGATTTAATCAGACCCACATGTATGTGCAACGTTTCAGCTCCAAATGAGCCTTTCTCAAGCATTGGACTTCTAGAGAGATGGTGGACGTTCAAAGGTTGTGGGCTTGAGTCCCACCAGAGTCGCTTTTTGGAATTGATGAAACAAACAAAAAAATCCAACACCTTTTGGAAAATGCAATTTCATGATTTAAGCAATCTGGGAGTTGGGTGATATAAAATAAAAAAAATCGAACTGATTTCGAGGAGCTTTTAGTTACATCTTGGAACCAAACTAAAGAGTATATCGAATGGTAGAAAATATATTTTTGTTGTCAAAGTGACAATATGTGATACAAAATGTCTAAAATTGGTAGTTTTCAAATTGCATGTACTGTCTCTTTAAGAGATTAATACAGCTGGCTCTGTGGCGCAATGGATAGTGCATTGGACTTCTAGTGTAGTGTAGACATTCAAAGGTTGTGGGTTCGAGTCCCAACAGAGTCATGTTTTGCGTGTGGCACAAAGTATTTTCCTATCGCGAATATAAAAAAGTGCAAATCCACTTAAAGGGACTCTGTCACCTGAATTTGGAGGGAACAATTTTCAGCCATAGGGGCGGGTGTTTGATTCACCCTTTCCTTACCCGCTGGCTGTATGCTGGCTGCAACACTGGATTGAAGTTCATTCTCTGTCCTCCATAGTACACGCCTGCGTAAGGGAAGATTGCCTTGTGCAGGCATGTACTACGGAAGACAGAGAATGAACTTTCTTTTCACATTTTGTTATCTCCTGCTTGCACGAATCTGGAAGTTGGAGGATATACAAAAAATTAAAAAAACTAATTTCGAGGAGTTTTTACTTATATCTTGGAACCAAACTAAAGAGTATATTCAATAGTAGAAAATAAATTTCTGTTGTCAAAGTGAAAATATGTGACACAACATGTGTGCAACAAATTTCCTAATTCTAAAATGGCTAAAATTGGTGGTTTTCACATTGCATGTACTGTCTCTTTGAGAGATTAAAGGTACCTTCACACATAACGATTTCGTTAACGATATCGTTGCAACGTCACGCTTTTTGTGACGTAGCAACGATCCCGCTAACGATCTCGTTATAGTGTGACAGCGACCAACGATCAGGCCCCTGCTGGGAGATCGTTGGTCGTAGGGAATGATGAGGACCTTTATTTGGTCGCTGATCACCCGCTGTCATCGCTGGATCGGCATGTGTGACACCGATCCAGCGATGTGTTCACTTGTAACCAGGGTAAATATCGGGTTACTAAGCGCAGGGCCGTGCTTAGTAACCGGATATTTACCCTGGTTACCATTGTAAAAGTAAAAAAAAAAAAAAACACTACATGCTCACATTCCGATGTCTGTCACGTCCCCCGCCGTCAGCTTCCCGCACTGACTGTGAGCGCCGGCCGTAAAGCAGAGCACAGCGGTGACGTCACCGCTGTGCTCTGCTTTACGGCCGGCGCTGACACAGTCAGTGCGGGAAGCTGACGGCGGGGGACGTGACAGACATCGGAATGTGAGTATGTAGTGGTTTGTTTTTTTTTTCAACTTTTACAATGGTAACCAGGGTAAATATCGGGTTACTAAGCGCGGCCCTGCACTTAGTAACCCGATGTTTACCTTGGTTACCCGGGGACTTCGGCATCATTGAAGACAGTTTCAACGATGCCGAAGTCGATCACCTGATCGTTGGTCGCTGGAGAGAGCTGTCTGTGTGACAGCTCCCCAGCGACCACACAACGACTTACCAACGATCACGGCCAGGTCGTATCGCTGGTCGTGATCGTTGGTAAGTCGTTAAGTGTAACGGTACCTTAACCCCTTTACCCCCAAGGGTTGTTTGCACTTTAATGACCGGGCCAATTTTTACAATTCTGACCACTGTCCCTTTATGAGGTTATAAGTCTGGAACGCTTCAATGGATCCCGGTAATTCTGACATTGTTTTCTTGTGACATATTGTACTTCATTATAGTGGTAACATTTCTTTGATATTACCTGCGTTTATTTGTGAAAAAAATGGAAATTTGGCAAAAATTTTGAAAATTTAGCAATTTTCCAACTTTGAATTTTTATACAATTAAATCACAGAGATATGTCACACAAAATACTTAATAAGTAACATTTCCCACATATCTACTTTACATCAGCACAGTTTTGGAACCAAAATTTGTTTTTGTTAGGGAGTTATAAGGGTTAAAAGTTGACCAGCAATTTTTCATTTTTACAACACCATTTTTTTTAGGGACCACATCTCATTTGAAGTCATTTTGAGGGGTCTATATGATGGAAAATACCCAAGTGTGACACCATTCTAAAAATTGCACCCCTCAAGGTGCTCAAAATCACATTCAAGAAGTTTATTAACCCTTCAGGTGTTTCACAGGAATTTTTGGAATATTTAAATAAAAATGAACATTTAACTTTTTTACACAAAAAATTTACTTCAGCTCCAATTTGTTCTATTTTACAAAGGGTAACAGGAGAAAATGGACCCCAAAAGTTGTTGTACAATTTGTCCTGAGTACGCCGATACCCCATATGTGGGGGTAAACCACTGTTTGGGCGCATGGCAGAGCTCGGAAGCAAAGGAGAGCCATTTGACTTTTCAATGCACAATTGACTGAAATTCAGATGGGAAGCCATGTTGCGTTTGGAGAGCCCCTGATGTGACTAAACATTGAAACCCCCCCCCACAAGTGACACCATTTTGGAAAGTAGACCCCCTAAGGAACTTATCTAGATGTGTGGTGAGCACTTTGACCCATTAAGTGATTCACAGAAGTTTATAATGCAGAGCCGTAAAAATAAAAAATCATATTTTTTCACAAAAATGATTTTTTCGCCCCCAATTTTTTATTTTTCCAAGGGTAAGAGAAGAAATTGGACCCCAAAAGTTGTTGTCCAATTTGTCTTGAGTACGCTGATACCTCATATGTGGGGGTAAACCACTGTTTGGGCGCATGGCAGAGCTCGGAAGGGAAGGAGCGCCATTTGACTTTTCAATGCAAAATTGACTGGAATTGAGATGGGACGCCATCTTGCGTTTGGAGAGCCACTGATGTGCCTAAACATTGAAACCCCCTACAAGTGACACTATTTTGGAAAGTAGACCCCCTAAGGAACTCATCTAGATGTGTTGTGAGAGCTTTGAACCCCCAAGTGTTTCACTACAGTTTATAATGCAGAGCCGTGAAAATAAAAATTCTTTTTTTTCCCGCACAAAAATTATTTTTTACCCCCCAGTTTTGTATTTTTCCAAGGGTAACAGGAGAAATTGGACCCCTAAAGTTGTTGTACAATTTGTCCTGAGTACGCTGATACCCCACATGTGGGGGGGAACCACTGTTTGGGTGCATGGGAGAGCTCGGAAGGGAAGGAGCGCCATTTGGAATGCAGACTTAGATGGAATGGTCTGCAGGCATCACGTTGCATTTGCAGAGCCCCTAATGAACCTAAACTGTAGAAACCCCCCACAAGTGACCACATATTGGAAACTAGACCCCCCAAGGAACTTATCTAGATGTGTTGTGAGAACTTTGAACCCCCAAGTGTTTTACTACAGTTTATAACGCAGAGCCGTGAAAATAAAAAATCCTTTTTTTTCCACAAAAATTATTTTTTAGCCCCCAGTTTTGTATTTTTCCAAGAGTAACAGGAGAAATTGGACCCCAAAAGTTGTTGTCCAATGTGTCCTGAGTACGCTGATACCCCATATGTTGGGGTAAACCCGTTTGTGCGCACGGGAGAGCTCGGAAGGGAAGGAGCACTGTTTTACTTTTTCAACGCAGAATTGGCTGGAATTGAGATTGGACGCAATGTCGCATTTGGAGAGCCCCTGATATGCCTAAACAGTGGAAACCCCCCAATTATAACTGAAACCCTGATCCAAACACACCCCTAACCCTAATCTCAACTGTAACCCTAACCACACCCCTAACCCTGACACACCACTAACCCTAATCCCAACCCTATTCCCAACTGTAAATGTAATCCAAACCCTAACTTTAGCCCCAACCCTAACTTTAGCCCCAACCTTAACCCTAACTCTAGCCCTAACCCTAGCCCCAACCCTTACCCTAGCCCTAACCCTAGCCCTAACCCTAACCCTAACCATAGCCCTAACCCTAACCAAAGCCCTAACCCTAACCCTAGCTCTAACCCTAAACCTAACCCTAGCCCTAACCATAGCCCTAACCCTAGCCCTAACCCTAATGGGAAAATGGAAATAAATACATTTTTTTAATTTTTTAATTTTACGTAACTAAGGGGGTGATGAAGGGGGGGGTTGATTTACTATTTATAACGGGTTTTCTAGCGGATTTTTATGATTGGCAGCCGTCACACACTAAAAGACGCTTTTTATTGCAAAAAATGTTTTTTTGCGTTACCACATTTTGAGTGCTATAATTTTTCCATATTTTGGTCCACAGAGTCATGTGAGGTATTGTTTTTTGCGGGACGAGTTGACGTTTTTATTGGTAACATTTTCGGGCACGTGACTTTTTTGATCGCTTTTTATTCCGATTTTTGTGAGGCAGAATGACCAAAAGCCAGCTATTCATGAATTTCTTTTTTTGGGGGGGGCGCTTATACTGTTCCGCGTTTGGTAAAATGGATAAAGCATTTTTATTCTTCGGGTCAGTACAATTACAGCGATACCTCATTTATATCATTTTTTTTTATGTTTTGGCGCTTTTATACGATAAAAACTATTTTATAGAAAAAATAATTATTTTTGCATCGCTTTATTCTGAGGACTATAACTTTTTTATTTTTTCGCTGATGATGCTGAATGGCAGCTCGTTTTTTGCGGGACAAGATGACGTTTTCAGCGGTACCATGGTTATTTATATTCGTCTTTTTGATCGCATGTTATTCCACTTTTTGTTCGGCGGTATGATAATAAAGCGTTGTTTTTGTCGGGTCGTTACGGACACAGGGATACTAAATATGTGTACTTTTATTGGGTTTTTTTATTTTTATTTAGCTAAAGGAATGTATTTATTGGAACAATATAAATTTTTTATTATTATTTATTTAGGATTTTTTTTTTTTTTTTTTTTTTTTTACACATGTAATTTTTTTTTTTTTTACATTTTTACTTTGCCCCAGGGGGGGACATAACAGTAAAGTGACAGATCGCCGATCTGACACATTGCTGTGCACTGTGTCAGATCGGTGATCACACAGCACAGCAGGGAGGCTTCCCGGCGCCTGCTCTGAGCAGGCGCTGTGAAGCCACCTCCCTGCAGGACCCGGATGCAGCCCTGCCGCCATTTTGGATCCGGGGACTGCAGGGAGGAGACGCTCGGTACAAGGTGAGCACATCGCCTTGTACCGATCGTCTCAGGGAAGCCCGCAGGGAGCCCCCTCCCTGCGCGATGCTTCCCTATACCACCGGCACACTGCAATCATGTTTCATGCCGGAGGTTATGTGCCGGGGGCGGTCCGTGACACATAGTGCCGGATGTCAGCTGCAATAGTCAGCTGACACCCGGCCGCGATCGGCCGCGCTCCCCCCGTGAGCGCGGCTGATCGCGCTGGACGTACTATTCCGTCCTTGGGAAGTAGGGCCCACCCCACATGGACGGAATAGTGCATCCGATGACAGGAAGAGGTTAATACAGCTGCCTCTGTGGCGCAATGGATAGCGCATTGGACTGTAGACATTCAAAGGTTGTGGGTTCGAGTCCCACCAGAGTTGTGTTTTGTGTGTGGCACTACTACTGAGCGAATATCTGAGAAAACAAAGTATTTTCCTATTACAAAAGGGGTTGTTTGATACTAAATTTAAAAAGGCATTTTCCTAATTTAGATTTAATTTAAAAAAAAGTCACCTTCTGTTGATTTGAGGTTATTTCTTCCAATTACTTGGTCAAATCAGCCTCCGGGAAAGCACTGCCTCTCTGGGTAGCATCCCCGTTCTGCCCAAAAAGTCCCACTTTTGGGTGGGGTTTACAGACCCCCACCCACTTTAGCCCACAGTGCGCTGGGAAATCCAGGATAGATGGGTGACTAGGCCTTGACATCTGAGAGCTGAATGTTACACAACGGGGAGCGATATAGACCGAAGGGGGCACTTTTATTAATAAATGTAACTTAGGAAAATGCTTATTTAACCAAGGTGAGATATTAGGAAGAACTGTTCTAATATCAGAAAATGCCTTTAACCCCTTCCTGACATTTGCAGGATATACACGTCATGCTATTCATGCAATCACCGTGACTAAGCACACACTGATCACATGATGGTGCCTGCTGTTTCACAGGGCAAATGGAGTCTTCATCCCTACGATTGCTATGTTGGTCTGTGTTTGGTGCTGGGCATTGTGGTGCCACTAAGCCAGTGCCATCACTTTCCTTGATGCTGCTGAAACAAAGAAGAACTAAGATGTTGATCGTTCCTGATCTTTCCTAATCCACCCCAATCTCTCCCCTTTGCCCCCCTTTACCCACCTCTACCACCACCCCCTTCTGCTGCCGGTCGCTGATCAATACTTAATCGCTCAATTTTTGGCAGGTTTTCTCTTTTTCGTGCGTCCTGCACCTGCTGAGCGCTGATAAGTGACACAAATCACTGTTTTCCAGGACTTTTTTTTTTGTCCCTATCTATTCAACCCTACCCTCTTTGCGCCACTCCATGTGTAAAACCAACAGCCATCGATCCGCTGATCAATCGCACACCACTGATTAGCACCCGAGCTCGCTTTTTGCAAGGACTTTTGGAGTGTTGACATTTTGTATAACACTCCACTGTCCTGTGTGGCTAAGGCCCAAACACTCCTGGACACGCTTTGAAATCATCCACAAATTTTTACAATACAGTGAAATGCACAATGTCCTCCTTGAGATGACCCCAACTTTGACCAACTTTTCAAAGTTCAACCGGTCATTGACCACTTCAGCAACAAGTTTGTTGGGGTGTACAACCCCCAAAGGGACATCTGTGTGAATGACTCCCTAATACATTTCAAGGGGAGACTCATATTCCGGCAACACCTGACCAGTTAGAGAGCCAGGTATGGAATTAAGCTGTACAAACTGTGTGAGAGAACCTCAGGGTACACCCACAAGTTTAGGGTTTATGAAGGGAAGGACACCCGAATTCAACCCCCTAAATGCCACCCTGTCCTAGGAGTGAGTGGGAAAATTGTGTGGGATTTGGTGCACCCACTACTGGATCAAGGTTATGACACCTATGTATATAACTTTTATACCAGCATCCAACTCTTCAAGTCCATCTCTGAATGAGCTGCTGCAGCCTGCAGTACTGTCCGCAAAAATCAGAGAGGCCTCCCTAGGACAGTTGCTCAGGAAGGGTGAGAGCAGAGCCCAATGTAGTGACAACATTACATTATAAAATTCTGTGAAGCACCTGGGGGCTTAAGGTGCTCACCACACGTCTAGATAAGTTCCTTGAGTGGTCTAGTTTCCAAAATGTGATCACGTGTGGGGGGTTTCCACTGATTAGGCACAAAAGGGTCTCTCCTAACATGACATGGCGTCCACTTTTGATTCAAGACAATTTTGGGTCAAAAAATCAAACTGCGCTCCTTCCCTTCCGAGCCCTGCCATGCACTCAAACAGTGGTTTCCCCCCACATATGGGGTATCTATATACTCAGTAGAAATTGCACAACAATTTTTGTGGTAAATTTTCTTCTGTTACCCTTGTGAAAATAAAAATAATGGGGCTAAAATATAATTTTTGTGGAAAAAAATGTGATTTTTTTATTTTAACGGCTTTATGTTATAATCTTCTGTGAAGCTCCTGGGCATTCAAGATGCTCATCACATATCTAGATAAGTTCCTTGAGGAGTCTAGTTTCCAAAATGGGGTCACTTGTGGGGGTTTCCACTGTTTAAGCAAATCAAGGGATCTCCAAAAGCGATATGGTATCTGCTCTCGATTGCAGCTCTTTTCCTTACGAGCCCTGGCGTGCACCCAAACAGTGGTTTTCCCCCATATATGGAGTGTCAGCATACTCAGGAGAAATTTCACAACTTTTGGGGTACATTTTACCCTTATGAAAATAAAAATATATGGGTCTGAAGTAATATGTTTGTGAAAAAAAGTAAAATGTAAATTTTTTCCTATCACATTACTTCGGTTCCTGTTAAGCACCTGAAGGGTTAATAAACGTCTTGAATGTGGTTTTGAGCACTTTGAGGGGTGCAGTTTTTAGAACGGTGTCACTTTTGCGTGTTTTCTGCCATGTAGGTCCCTCCAAGTCACTTCAAATGTGATGTGGTCCCTAAAAAAATGTTTTTGTAAATTTTGTAGTAAAAATGAGAAATTGCTGGTCAACTTTAACCCTTCTAACTCCCTAACAGAGAAAAATTATGCTTCCAGAATTTTTCTGATGTAAAGTAGACATGTGGTAAATGTTATTTATTAATGATATTGTGTGACACATCTCTCTAATTTAAGGGCATAAAAATAAAAAGTTTGAAAATTGTAAAATGTTGCACATTTCTAATTGTCACGGGGTCCTTCTCCGATACCACACAATCAACAGAGCGAGGGAAGTGTGAACAATCCCAATACCTTTATTATAGGCAAAACTAAAAGGTCCATAAACAGTCCACCACACTGAGGATACACTAGTCCAGGACAAGAATGGAGTTCAGTAACAGGATGAATGTCCAAGGAGATGAAAGTCCAATAATCCAGCAGACGGAGGATAAAAAATTCATACGCTTCCCTTTCTCTCTGATGTGATGTGTTCACACCATCCTCACCACACAGGAACTGACTTCCCAGATCCTGTCCTCCCCAGCCCCCTCCTTATGTCCAGGGGTAGTCAGACAGGTTGGGGTGGTTTTCAGGCCTCCCAGACCTGACAAAGGTGCCTCGGGGATTAAGGCACTACAGGGGGTCATCAAGAGGCATAGATACAGTCAGGCTGCAGACAGTAAAGGTACCGTCACATTAAGCGACGCTGCAGCGATATCGACAACGATGCCGATCACTGCAGCGTCGCTGTGTGGTCGCTGGAGAGCTGTCACACAGACAGCTCTCCAGCGACCAACGATGCCGAAGTCCCCGGGTAACCAGGGTAAACATCTGTGAACTCCGGCCGGCCGTAAAGTAAAAGCAGAGCACAGCGGTGACGTCACCGCTGTGCTGTGCTTTACGGCCGGCCGGCGCTCACAGTCAGTGCGGGAAGCAGACGGGCAGGGACCTGACGGACATCAGAAGGTGAGTATGTACTGTTTTTTTTTTACATTTACAATGGTAACCAGGGTAAATATCGGGTTACTAAGCGCGGCCCTGCGCTTAGTAACCCGATATTTACCCTGGTTACCATTGTAAACTATTGCTGGCATCGTTGCTTTTGCTGTCAAACACGACGATACACGCCGATCTGACGACCAAATAAAGTTCTGGACTTTCAGCAACGACCAGCGATATCACAGCGGGATCCAGATCGCTGCTGCGTGTCAAACACAACGATATCGCTATCCAGGACGCTGCAACGTCACGGATCGCTATCGTTATCGTTGCAAAGTCGTTTAGTGTGAAGGTACCTTAAGCGAGCTAATTCAATTATCAGCCTTTTGGAAGGTAATTGAGACTCTAGACAATATGGGGAATACACGGAATGATACAGGGCAACAAGAGGACACTATGAAAATCAGTAAAATATAAATATACACAAAATGATACCCACATAACATATCACACCATCACACTAATTTTTTCACAAAGAAACGCAAATCATATTGAATACATTTTCCCCATATAATTAAGGACAATATGTTACGTAAAAAACAATCTCAGAATCAGTGGGATCCATTGAAGCGTTCCAGAGTCATAATCTCATAAAGTGACAGTGGTCAGAATTGTAAAAATTGGCCTTGTCAGGAAGGTGAAAACACTAACATAACCAAGCCAAGTTCGGTGCGTAGTCCAAACTCTGTGATTATGCACCTGCCAAACAAAGAACAACAGGCACTCTATTAGGTTATGTTCACAGGCACTCTATTAGGTTATGTTTTCAGAGCAGAAACTCACTTTTTTTAGGAGTTTGTTTTTAGTATTGGCGGGGGATTTGGATCATTTCTGCTCTGTTTCTGCTCCAAAAACTCCTAGAAAAACTCTGTGTGCACATAGCTTTGGGATAAAGTCACACTGATTTCTTTTTTTTATATGGATTTAAATACGCTTCACAATCCACATCAAAAACTGCTTCAAGCGCTCTTTGAATACTCTTCTTAGTGGTTTCAATGAGATATTCACATTGCTGTTCATGCAGTAAGATTCTTTCTGATACATAACCTCTTTGAAATTCTTTTTTGAAACCATTGCAAACATGACACTGAAAAGTCAAAACGCGACAAGACAAAAATGTGGGGTTAAAAAGCACTCTGAAAAGCTTTTAAATAGCAAGCATGGATTCCTGACACCAATTCAGGTTTCCATGTACTCTAAGGGTATTTGTCCACGTTCAGGAAACGCTGCGTTTTTGCCGCAGCGTTGAGCAGCATGCATAAAAAACACAGCGTCCAGATGTTACAGCATAGTGGAGGAGATTTCATGAAATCCTGTCTCCACTATGCAGTAAAAGACGCATGCAGCACACCCGAGAAAACTCACATGCGGTGCGTCTTTTAAGAACGCAGCATGTCCTTAGGCTGCGTGTCCACGCTCAGGATGGCCGGCGGTATCGCCGCTCGGCGCTAAGCCCCGCCCCCTTTCTGGGACGCGATTGCAGCGCCCCAGAGTCCTGGTCGTTGCAGTACTGTGGCTCCGCCACTAAGGGGAGCTATGGTACGTCTGATGGCACTGAAGGAGTTCACCTGACCAGGTATCACAGACACCAATACATTTCACAGCCGGGCCTCCAGGGGGAGCTAAGGGTTCTATTCATTAGGCCACTCCTCACATACTGGTAAAACTGGGGGTCAGGCAGGAAGTTAGATCAGAAAGCTGACTGGGTTGGAACCAGGCAACACCTTGTGGCAGAGGGTGTTGTGGGGGAAGATTCGGTAGGGCCCCTGTCGGGGGTGGGATCCTGACAGAGGCCTGGCAACTTGAGAGAACGTCAAGGGACCGTGCCTGCTCAGCATAGCGGCGGTGCCCAAGGAAGGATTAGAAGCGAGATAGATTGTGCTGAGTGAGAAACGAGATCAAAGCAACAAGGAGAATACCAGTAGGAGTCGTGCTGTGAGACTGAGGCAACATCCTACTGAGGCGCACAACTGGCGGCCGGAACGCCGAGGAAGTATTCATAAATTTAGCTTCAAGCAATACTTCAAACCAACGGCAGGACAGTCAGTCATAGGCGGGCTGTCTCACCTAAATCACCTACGAAGACATAGGGGGCAACTTGTGGAGAGGGGCGACTCTAGGGTCCCGGAAGAGCTCCGAGCCTACCCGTCATACGGGTGCTGTCCTAACCGTAACATCAGGGAGGGACGGAAGATTAGCAGAACATCATCTAATCGAGTTGTGAGGGAACTTAAGAAACAGACACAACAGTTGTGGGGACTTTCCGTAAGCACAGCAGGGAAGGACCACAACACATAGCGCTAGCAGGAAGGCACAGATTTCCACCTGCAAAGAGAACTCTGGAGGTGCCATCAGGCCGGCCGGACTTGCGCAGCCTGGTTAACCGTATTCCGGATTGAGGACCCAGAGATCTTCAGTAAAGAGGTAAAGAGACTGCAACCTGGTGTCCTCGTTATTTACTGCACCGCACCACCACCACCATCCATCACATCTATTACTGTACGCTCCTCAGCAGGGTCACGGACCGGGTCTAGCCACCGTGACAACCCCAGAGCAGAGACTCAGAGGCCCGGTATCGGGCACCCCTCGGCCCTGCGGCAGTGGGGGCGCTACACGATCATGCCGGATGTGTACAGTACACATCCGGGATCATCGCACCCCTCGCCATAGGGCCCTGTGATATTACCTGCGGCAACGCAGCGTCGCCGCAGGTAGCACGGACATGCTGCGATCTGAAAAGACGTGCAGCATGTCCGGAGTCGCAGGGCCGCCGCGTGCAGGTTTCCACGCATAGTGGACACGGGATTTCACAAAATCCCCTCCAC